>NC_051428.1:30012054-30024554 GCF_015228065.2 Penaeus monodon | reverse complement strand
TTCAAGGCCAGATATAGTTGTCTTCGAAAAAGAGGTCGTGTTTGTAAAATCGTCATTGTTTCTTGTCCATTTGACACCATTGAGAAATAATATAATAATATACTAGAAGTTGGTCGATGCCAAAGCCTGAGAGGGGAAATACAGAGGGTATGGGATAGTAAGGAAGTGAAGGTCATCCCCATTGTCACAGGGGCACTTAGGAACAATCTCCAAAGGATTCCGCCACTGGCTTGACCAAGTCAGCCCTAATATCATCTTACAGAAAGCCTGCTTGGAACAGCACCAATCCTCCCTGAGGATTCTGTATTTTTTCTAGTTTGTTGCTAAGGATAATAATGATAATAATAATAATAATATGATAATGATAATAATAATAATATGATAATGAAAAATAATAAATAATATGATAATGATAATAAAAATAAAAAATAAACAAAAATCAAAATATAATAACAGTAATGATAACAGTAAAAAAAAGAAGGTAAAAATGGCATAGCAACTGTATTAAAAGATAGGGAAATAGTAATAAAAATAGTGATAACGAATAAAGATGATGATAAATAATGTAAAAATAAATATAAAAATAAGACAGTAACAACGTAAAAATAATTAAAACAATAATGTAATAACTTGACGATAATCAGAAATAATAATGTAATGAAAAAAAACAATTGTGTAATGAAAATAATAATGATAATGTAATAATAATAATATTTCAAAAAATTTTAATAATTCATGATAATAAAAATAACAAAAAGATAAGATGAAGAAAATAATAATAAAAATAATAATAAAAATAAAAATAATAATAATAATAATATAAAATAATAACGGGGAAACTAAATTTTGTTAAACATTTAATCATAATAACATAATAAATAAAAACATGTATTAATTTTGTATTAAATTTTAAAAAAAATAATAAAAATAATGATAAAAATAAATAATAATAAAATGATAATTAATAATAAAAATAAAAATAATAAAATAATAATAATAAGAATAATAATAATATAATAATAAGAAAAATAATAATAATAATAATATTGATAAAGATAATGAGGATAATGATGATAACAGTAATAATAATGATAACAGTTTTATGGTGATGAGACAATAATCATAATGAAAATAATATAATGATTATCATTTTTCACCATCATCATCATCATCATCATCATCATCATCATCATCATAATGATGATATAATAAACATCATGATTGTTATAATAATAATAATAATAATAATAATAATAAATAAAATAATATAATAATAATAATAAAATAATAGTAAAAATAATAATAATAATAATAATAATAACAATTATTATTATTATTATTATTATTATTATTATTATTATTATTATTATTATTATTATCATTATTGTTGTTATTATTATTATTATTATTTTTTGTTATTATATTATCATTATTGTTATGATGATGATGATTGATGACAATAATCATTTTCATTAAGATTAAAATTAAAAATCAAAATTAAACGTGACAATAAAGATTAAAAAGTTTATAATCATTACACAATGGTTACAAAACAGCGTTTTCCCCACGCCGCACTCGTGCCAAATAAACAAACCCCGACTTAAAACAAGAGAGTGACCCACACTCTGGTGCTGGCAACGTAAACATCAAATGTCCCCGAACATATACAAAAACAAACAGCATTGGGCAGACAGTTTTATGGGGTTTAGAATGCAGTTCGTGGTCTCTTTTCCTCTATTTCTCCCCATTCTATATGACTATTTATCTATCTGTGTCTGTCCATCTGTACCTTTGTCTATTGTCTCTCTATTCGTAAATTACTGTCAATTTATATGTCGTTTCTACGTATTTTTGTAGATATATCTCTCTGTCACATCCATATGTTTATCTACCCATCTATCTGTTAATCTATTTCTCTCTTCTCCTCTCCCTCCTCTCTCTCTTCCTCTTTCTCTCTCTCTCTCCATCTCTCTCTCTCTCTCTCTCCTCTCTCCTCTTCTCTCTCTCTCTCTCTCTCTGTCTCCCCCTCTCTCTCTTTCTCCTCCTATGGGAACACCTAGGGCGCTGGACCCTGGGAGGAGAGAAGGGAAGGGATCAGAGATGGGCGAATATGAGAATAAGTCAAATAAAAAGAATTTGTGAGGTGTGTTCGTGTAGGATCGTTTATTGAGATGAAATGAGCACACTTAGCATGTCGACAGATGACGATGTCTCTAAACAACTCGCGAAAGAGAAAGCGAGGAAAAACGATTGTATCTAAAAACAATTAGAGGATGATTAATAAAAGGAAAACTAAAATGCAGTTAATTAAAGTGTTAATTATAAATAAAAGAATAGAAGCATAATCATGGATCTAAGAGGAAATGGCCAATATGATGCTATAATATTTTTCCTTAACATCGAGGAGTCTCAAATTTGAAAACACTCTTTACTACGCACTACGAAGAATCTGTCAAATCTGCGATAGATAGAAAAATTTTATTGAACACAAAAGATACGGAGGTTTATGAAAATATATTATACTTATGGTCTATAAAATACATTTCAAACTGGGAAAACGCCAAAATTTAATCTTAATGTAAACATCAGGGTAAATCACAGTACAACATTATATACTATGTTAAATACAAAGCAGGAAAACTACCGCATATAAAGAGTAAAACTATAAAACGGTGAAACACTAACTTAACTAAAACGTAAAATGTAAAGTTATAAAACATTAAGCTTAGCTTTAAACGCCTTAAAACGCGAAAGTATGATAAAAAAAAATATTCACATTGATATGAAATAAGCAAATATAAAACATTAAAACAAATACCTTTTCGGTAACTTGTAACTTTTTTTTTCTTCTTCTTTTTTCTTTGACCGGGGGTATTTTGTAAAGAAGGTTAGCCTGAAAAGATCTACCCAATATATTCTTAAATGATAAAGAACAGATCTTCATATATAATAGGAATGATATGATATCATACATCAATCATAGCATGCATGATGATTTTTTTATTACAGATGTATAATCAAGAAACAGACTGTCTAACAGCCAGCTGATAAATGTATGTGTACATTCCTCCATTCCAGTAATATATAACCTTCAATATAATAAAAGAAACAGCTAAAAAAAAAAAAAAAGCATCCAAACGCCATTTGAATTGATTCGGAGATATTGGCTTGTGCAGGAAGGATCCTTCAGGCTTCTTATCATGATCTCAATAGGCACAATAGCTGTCCTTAGAGTGCCTAGAGGGAAGGAGGAAGGGGCTTTCATGACGAAGAGAGAGGAGGGACAGCAAGCGATGAAAGACGACATAAGAGACTCGAGAGGAGATGCGACGAGAAGGAGCTCTGGCAGGTGGCACTGGAGAGGGAACATTTGGGAGGAGGAGGAGGAGGGAGTGCCAAGGGAGGGGGGGGGAGAAGCTAGCGAAGAGCCAAGAGGGAGCCTCTGCCCGTCACGGCATAGGCCTCTTATGAATTAGGTTACATGGTAACTTACGCAGAAAAATAAAGAAGGTCGAGGAAAGAGAAAGCGCGAAAGGGAGTAGGGAGGGATGGGAGGGGAAAAAGGGAGAGACGCTCCTGACAGATTGCCATGATGTTTTAAAAGGGCGCCCGCTAGGGTATCTCCGCACCGGGTCTTTGTAAATCATTAATTCTACGGAAAGCATCTTCGTGGATCAAAAAAAAAATCCCGTCATGAATAGTGCATTGTCTGCATGTGGGTTGTTATAAAAAAAAAAAATGTCGTATTGAACTTCCTTTTCCAAAAAACTAGTTGGAAAGAAAAATGTAAAAAGAAAAAATTGGATAAATAGAGTGTAGATGATAACTGTGGGGAAAAGGAAAAAGCATTTTTGATGTCGCTTTTTTGCCCCTCCCCTACATACTTTCTCACCATTCTTATCTTTTTTCTCTGTCTATTACAGCAGCATACATACATATAATATTATATATATTATTTTATATATATATATATAATATATATATTTTATAATATTTTATATATATAATAATATTGTTTTGTGTGTGTGTGGGGGGTTGTGTGTGGGTGGTGTGTGTGTGTGTGTGTGTGTGTGTGTGTACAATATATACACTATATATACATATATTATTTTTATAAAATATATTAAATATATATATATTATATATTATTATTATACTTATATGTGTGTTGTGTGGTGGTGGTGTGTGTTGTGTGTGTGGTGTTGTTATAGGTATGCATGATGCATTAAATTTTCATTTATCTATTTTCATCATGTATCTATAATACAGGGAAGGGGGAGTAAAAGAAAGAAAAAAAAAAGGAAAAAAAAGAAGAAGAGAAAAAGAAAAAATTGTAGAATATATCAAGGGATATATGTATAGTATACAGCACTATTATCAAAATATTAAAAATAAAATACATATTTTATACATATTTAACCCCCACACACACAAACCACCCACACACACACACACACACACACACACATATATATATAAAATATATTATAATACATTTTAAAATTTATTTTATATATATATTATATATAATATATATGTTGTATTTATATATATATGTAATATATATATATATATATAATATATAATATATATATATATTATATATTTAAATTATATTTTACATTTCAAAAACAAATTCCTTTTTCTTTTTCTATCTCTCTCTCTCTCTCTCTTCTCTCTCTCTCTCTTCTACTATCTATCTATCTATCTTTCATTTTCTTTCCTTTCTTTTCCTTTCCATGTATTTATAGATTTACAGCACCACCGTCTTTTTTTCCCATCACATTCTCACAAAACTGCCCCACAAGGTTTTAAAAATTATAAATAAATAAATAAATTGATTATATATATATATATAATATATATATTTTTTAAAATATCATAACTTAGAAACCCTCCCATCTCCCCCCCCCACTCTCCCTCTCCCTGCCCACGACACCCCCGCAAATCCCCCCCCCCCCCCTTTTCCCACTACGGCCCCTCCCCCCCCCATACACCCCTCCCTCTAATTTTTCTTCCGCCCCCTTCGCACCCACAGAGAAGCGATAATCACGTGAGAAAGAGATGAGAAGAGGAGGTGCGATGGGAAAACCAAAAAATATTCCCCAAAAAAAGGGAGCGAAGCAATTATCATGTATACTATTTTGTTCCGCGGAGGGCCTTTGCTGACCCAGTGCTCGCCGGGTTCTTTCGTTTCGCTCTCTTATTTTCCCGTTTGTCTTTCTCCTTTTATTTCAACGCACCTAGTTTCCTTTCTTATTTATTTTGTACCTCTATTTCGCTCTTTATCTCTCCTCCCCTAAACCCACCCTTAATTAAATCCCCCACGCCCGCCCCCACTCCCCCACCCGCCACTCACCCCCCACCCCCCTCCCCCCGTACTCCTCACCCCCCCCCTCCTCATTCTCCTCCCCCCGCCCAAGTCATATATCACCCGAGGGGCCATGACACATGTTGACCGGGGAAACCCCCGTGCCATAGCACCTACTGGATCTCGCAGTCGTACCGGCCCATGCCAAATGCCCGGGAGGTTTTTTAGGGCAGGATATGACATTGAGAATTGTAAGAGGGGTACTTTACTTTTTAAATTTGTACGATTTTATAATATCATCATACATAATCGTACATACATACATACATGCATACATAAAGGTGTTTGGTGTGTGTGTGGTGGGTGTTGATATATATATATATATATATTATATAATATATATAATATAAAATTTATATATATATATATTATATATAAAATTGTAATAATATAAAATATATATATATGTATGTGTTTGTAAATATATAAAAAATATAAAATTTTTAATATAATATATATAAAAAATTTATATATATATAATTTTTAATATATATATAAAATTATATAAAACATTTTTTCTTTTTTTTTTTCAATTTTCCCCTGCAGAGCACAGTATTTATTTTTTTTGTTTTTGCCTTTTTTTTGTTTAAAAAATTTTTCTTTTTTTTAGAAGTTTTTGCCTTTGGAAATTATGTTTTTGGGGTTTTTGTTTTATCCCATACGTTCTCTGCTGTTCGTGGCGATACCCTTTTTTTATTTCACTTTTTTCTTTCTTGATGTCGTTTTTTTCTTACGTTCTATTATCTATGTATTATCATTCATTATTTTCGCTATTTATTATTTTTATCGTATTATTGTTTTTAAAAAATTTATCAATTGATATTTTAAAAATCATATTAATTTTTCATATCACTCCCTTTAATTGTTACCACTGTTATTTTTATTATCATTATTCATCCCCATTATTATCATTATCACTCTTTATATATTAAAAATTTTTATCATTATTTTTATCTTATTATTTTATTTTTATTTATGATTTTTATTAAAATTTTTATTATCTTCCATTCCAGAAAAGTTATTTCATCATAATTTTCATTATCTAATTTATCGTTATTCCATCATTAAAACCTAAATTTTTATTACATTATCATAATCTTTCAATTTCATTATCATTTTTTACTATTGTTTTTATTTTTATTATCATTAATTATCATTATCATTAAATTTCATTAAATTATCATTATCATTATTTGTTTTTAAATTCACTTTTATCATCATCTTTGTTTTTGTTTTTTTGGTTTTTGTTTTTTGTTGTTTTTATTGGTATTAATTTTTATTTTTTTATTATTATTTTTTTATTATCATCATCGTCATCTATCTATTATTTTATTATTATTAGATTATTATTATTATTATTTTATTTGTTTTTATTATTATTTTTATTATTATTTTATTTTTATTATTATTATTTTTATATCATATCATCATCATTATCCTATTTCATTATTATTTTTTTTTTTTTACTTTGTTATTATTTTTTTCATCATCATCATCTCATCATCATCACACATCATATTATTATTTTTCATTTTATCTTTATTGTAGTAGTGTATAGTAGTGTAGTGTAGTTTCTGTTTTTGTTATCTTTTTTTCATTATCATTATCTTCATTTTCCCCATTCTTGTTTTTGTTATCATTGTTTTTTATTGTTTTTAAATCATTTCATTACTAGTTTTCATTATAAAAATTGTTTTTTATTATTTTTAAAAACGATTTATCTTATCATCATCATTATCACAACCATTACTATACATCCCTGTTCCTCTTGTTTCGATGCTTTTTCTGCTGAACGCAAAAAAAATGTTAATGTTTGTTAAGAATTAAAAAAAAAACTGAACCTGATATTTGTCCCCTGTTTCCTGTTTTTCCTTTTTTCATTTTTTTTTTGTTTTTTGTCGTTTCCTTCCCTTTTCTTTCTTTTTGTTTTTTTTTTTTTTTTTTGTTTTTTTTGTTTGGTTATTTTTTTTCTTTTTTTCCTCTTTCTTTTTTTTTCCCTTTTTTTTTTTTTCAATTTCCTTATTTCCTTTTTTCTTCCTTTCCTCCTTTTCCTTTTTCTTTCTGTCTTTCTTTTAGTTTTCCTTCCTTTTTTTTTTCTCTCTTCCTTTTCTCTTTCAGGATTACTGGGCCCCACGAACCTTCATTAACGGTTATAAATAATTTAAAGAAAATAAATGAATAGGTTTCCAATACAAAAATACGTACAATGAACTCTCTGACCTTTCATTTTAAATCAAAAAAATAAAAAAGGGATCAGGCAGACATAAAGATAAAATAAAAAAATAAGATAAAAAAGGATAAGGATAAGATATAAAATTTTAAAAATAGTTTTTTTTTCATTCTTTTTTTTCTTTCTTTCTTTTTGTTTTGTAGTTGGGTTATTTTTTCTGGTTGATATTAGGGGGATTTGCTTTTTAAACCTTGGGTAGTCTTGTTATCTTTGGGGATCGGGCCCATACTCGTCGATTTTCCTATCGCTATTTTATTTATATCTATCTTTCTACTATCTTCTAAATTGTATATATAATTATAAATATTAAAAATTTATAATATATTATTATAATATTATATATATATATTATTTAAAAATATATATATATATATATTTAAATATTTTGTTATATATATATTTATATAAGAAAATATAAAAATTTAAATTTTTATATAATTATAAATTTTTATATTAAAAAATTATAATATTATATAATAATTTGTTTTATAATTATATATTATTATATATATATTTGTTTTTTATATATTTTAAAAATTTTTAAAAAAAAAAAAAAAAACACACACACCACACACCCACACACAACACCACCACACACAAAAAAAAAAAAATAAAAAAATTTTTATTTAATAAAAATTTTTGGGGGTTTTTTTTTTTTTTTTGTGTGTGGGGGTGGTGTGTGTGTGGTTTTTGGGGGTGTGTGGGGGTTTTTTTTTGGGTTTTTAAAAATATAATGTTGTTTATAATATATATATATAAAAAAATAATTATATATATAAAAAATTTAAAAAATTTTAAAAATATCATATATATTATTTTTTTATATTATATATAAAATAAAAATATATTTAATATATATATAATTTATATATATAATTTTTTTAAAAATATAATATATTATATTAAATTCTAAAATATATTTTATAAATTTTTTTTTAATAAATATATATAAAAAAAAAGAAAAAAAAAAAAAAAAAATTTAAAAAAAAAAAAAAAAAAAAACCCCCCCACACACACACCACACCACACACCACACAAAAACCCACCCACACACACCACAACACACAAAAAAAAAAAAAAAAAAAATATAAAATATATATATATATATATATTTGGTGTTGTGTGTGTGTGGTGTGTTGGGGGTGTGTGTGTGTGTGTGTGTGTGTGGTGTGGTGTGTGTGTGTGGGATATATAATGGGTGGTAATTATATTATATTAATATATATATATATATATAATATATTATATATTATATTATATTATATATATATTATATTTATATTTTTTTATACATATACATAGAGAGATCACACTACATAATAAATCATACATAACATGATGTGTGGGTTTTGGGGTGCCTAAAAAAGATAAAAAGATAAAAATAAAAATAAATATGGGAATGATATATAAAGGGAAACATCTTAAAAACTTGCTTTTTCTAAACCGCCGAGCCCTTTCGAAGCGTTTAAAAACCTTTTGGAAAATCGGGGGGTCAACCCAGGTCCCTGTAATGTATATTGGGCCCCCCCCCCCCCCCCCCCCTTTGTTCCCTTTCTTTGAGAGTCGTCATGACTCGGGGCCCTTTGGCCTCATTAATGTGCCGTTTTTTTATTTCTCGGAACTGAAAAAGAAAAGCTGCCGTTTTTTAGCGCGGTTTCAATTCCAAAAGGGGAAGGCGTGAAATTGACTCGTTTTTATGTATGTAATTTGCGCGTGCGTTCGGGCTTTGCCCCACTTAGTTGCGCTCGCTTTTGAAAGAAAATTGCGTTTGGGAATAAGGGGGCCTTGTCCGTTTTGGTTTTGTATTCATGCACATATCATCAGAGCACAATAAATATTATATTATATTTATATATATATATATATATTAATTTTTAATTTAAATTTTTATATATGTAATTTTAAAAAAAATATAAATATAACATATTATTATATTCAGTGTGTGTTATACATATATATATATATATATAATTATATAAAATATAATATATATATATATAATAATATTTTATATTATTTTAATTTTATAATTTTTCTATATATATAAATATTAATATTATATATTATATTTTTTTTTTTTTTATTATATTAAAAATTTTATATTATATCTTTAAAAGATATATATTTTTATAATATTTTTATTTATATATATTATTATATAACAAAAATTTTAATTTTTATATAATATATTTTATAATATATTTATTTATTATATATATTAATTTTATATAATGTATGATGTATGAATTTCATGTATATGTATTTTTATATATGTGACTACGTTCATAATAAAATATAATAATGATGATGATGATGGTGATGATAATAATGATGATGATAATAAATAATAATAATAATAATAATAATAATAATAACAATGATAATAATAATAACAATAATAATAATAATAATAAAATAAATAATAATAATAATAATAATAATAATATTAATAATAATGATAATAATAACAACAATAACAACAACAACAACAACAACAACAACAACAACAATAGTAATATAAAAAAGCCTTTGACAGTGTCCCACATTCTTGGATCTTAAAATCCTTAGAAATGTTCAAAGTCTCTCCTGTCTTAATCAACTTTCTTCGAAACAGCATGACATTATGGGAGACAAATCTTACTCTCAAACACGTAAACGGTACTCCTATTTAAAACAACATGCGAATCAGATGGGGAAATTTTCCAGGGTTGACTCTTTTTCCCCTCTTTTATTCTGTATGGCACTTATCCCACTCTCCCAGCTTTTTAACAACACAGGGTATGGATATAAGATCATGGACAAGAAGATCAATCATTTATTCTATATGGATGACTTGAAACTTTATGCTCAGAATGATGATGAATTGGAAAGGTTGCTGAAAACTGTAAAAGATTTCAGTGATGACATAGGTATGAAGTTTGGTCTCGATAAGTGTGCTAAAGCAACCTTTAAGCAAGGAAAACTAGTGACATCTGACAATATAAAGTTAAGTATTGATACCGAAATATAAGAATTAGATCAGGAAGAAACCTATAATATCTATGAATAAACAAAGGGAAAATGGGATACAACAATCATAGATGAAAAAAAAAATACGTATAGAATGCATCCGAAGAGTAAGGTCAACCCTGAAACAGAATTAAACTCAAAGAACAAACTAACAGCAATCAACACTCTTGCAATACCTGTGGTTACATATAGTTTTAACGTGATACACTGGAACTTACGTGAACTCAAACAAATTGACACCTAAATTAGGAAGCAATTGACATGCAACAGAATGTATTACCCTAAATCAGACGTAGACCGTCTGTACGGCCCTAGAAGTAAAGGAGGTAGGGGGTTGATGCAGTTGGAATTATCGTACAAAACAACAACAATTGGTCTCTTGCAATACTTAGATCTAACCAGCGATTGGATGCTTCAATTAGTTAGAGTACATGAAAACTCTAAAAGGTTGCACTCAATAGTAAAGGAATCAAATAAATTTTCTCAGGAATTAGGTATTGAGAGCGAAAACATCGAACATATGTTGCCAACACTGGCTGCTAAACATAAAAAACAAAAAGCAAAGAAGGTCAGACAAAAAAAAACTTGAATCTAGGTGGCATGAAAAGCCTCTCCACGGACCGTTTGCATCTCGAAGCAAACACACTGATGTAGATGAAACTGCAAACCCATCAGTGGCTTAGAAGCTATGGACTTAAAGGGGAAACAGAGGGTTTTATTCTTGCAGCCCAAGATCAAAGTTTGTTTACCAGAAACTATCAAGCTAACATCTTGCACAATGGCACTGACCAAGTGTAGGTCTTGTGAAGACAAGTTGAGACAATTGATCTCCTTGTATATGGTTGCTCAATATTAACAACAAATGAGTACAAAATCGACACGACAGAGTGGGCAAGTCCCTGCATTGGAAGATCTGAAAACACTTTTCTCTCGGAACACAGGATAAATGGTACAAAACACCATCCAGAGCCAGTTACTGAAGGCAAAGATGCTATAATCTTGTGGAACTTTCCAATTCACACAGATCGTACTATATAAGCAAATCGTCCAGACATTGTCATCAAGGACAAAATAAACAACACCTGCCTGTTTATAGACATGAGCATCCCTTTCAGACAGAAACGTCTCAGCAAAAGTGTTCGAGAAGATATCAAGGTATAAAAACCTGGAAATAAAGGGAGAAAAGATGTGGTATTTAAAAACAAACTTTGCCTATTGTTATTGGAGCACTTGCCTTATAAAGAAAGGTACTGATAAGTTTCTTGAACAAATACAGGAAATCCAAAACCCAAAAAAATAGTCTTAACAGCACAGCGCATTTTCTCAGAAGAACCTTATCGATCTGAAGTGTTATTGTGAATTGACTTGATTGGATGTTTTTGATTTGTGGTTGTTCTGCATATTTTTATGTGTTTTTTGTTGATGTTCCATTGCCTTAAACTTTAATCACCCTAGGTCGCTGGTAGTGACTGGGTGTTTGATTTTAATTAGCAGATCTAAGGAAACTTTTGCTTGAAAATAATAATAAAATAATAATAACGATAAAAAAAACAAATTAATACAAGGAAAGATAATAGGATTCCTTTACATGCACGGGAAGATTTATATGAAGTATTTTTTGCCTCTTCTCTATCACTTCGGATACCTGCTCCAGTCTGCTTTTTGTTGGTCTCTCTCTCTCTCTCTCTCTCTCTTCTCTCTCTCCCCTCTCTCTCTCTCTCTCTCTTCTATATATATATATATATATATCTATATATATATATATATATATATATTTGTATATATGGTGTGTATGTGTATATGTATGTGTGTGTATATATATATATGTATATATATATATATATATAATATATATATATATATATATATATATATATATATGGGTGTGTG
>NC_051428.1:30004554-30007054 GCF_015228065.2 Penaeus monodon | reverse complement strand
TATTTGATAATAAAATTTATTTTATTGTAAAAATATATGTTTTATATGTAATATATAGGTTATATAGGGAAAAATATATTTTGTATATATAGGGATATATAGGGAATTATATGTATCTATTTGTATAAAATTATGTATATAATGTTATTATATTATATCTATAATGTATATTTTAATGTTATTTTAAATGTATTTAATATATATATATTTAATAGATTGTATATTTTTATAACATGTATATTAATGTTTTTCCTATTTCTATTAATTTTCTAAAATTTTTAAAATTTTTAAAATATATATATTATATAATATATAAACCCCACACACTACTCCCTCTCTTTTTAAAAAGACTGGGTTTTTTAAACTCCCGTATAGGGGTTATTTTTGTTTTAAAATTGGAAGCGCGGGAAAATCTTTGTTAAAAATTTAAAATTCCCCCCAAATTTGGGAATTAATTTTTGGCTTCACTACACTAAAAATTTTGGCCAAATTTCAAAAACAGCCATTGAGATTAACTCTAATGTTCTAATGTATCCACTCATTTACCCGTCCTTGATGCCAAACTCGGTACGGGGGGGTCTCCCCCACGATTTGGGTTTCGACACCGTATCCTAGAAAACCCAAGGGAAAACCTTCAGGAAATGGCCTTTCCCCTTTAGTAAACCCTTTTTTTTTCCCGGGAATAAAAGAAAATTCTTAAATTCACTCCCCTTTCTGTAAAGCCCGATTTTGTATTCTATCCTCACCCTCCCCCCCCCTGATCTTTTCATCTCAGAATCCCTGCTGATACAAAAAAAAATGAAACCCCAGTTAAACCATACAACCCCCGCAACCACCCCTTTTTCACCATAGATCTTCCCTCCCCCAAAAAAACCACTTGGTTTTTTTTTAACCCTATTGGTTGTTTCGTTTATTTTTATGTTATTTTTATTTCAATTATTGCTTTATTGTTGATTACTTTAGGTTTTCACTTGGGTTTTTTTGTATTATTATTGATATTCTTTAAAGTTTTTATTTTAAAGTTATTTGTCCATACTTTTTTAAATTTGAACCGACACCTGTAATTACTATTTTCTAAAAGACTTTTTCCAGTGGGGTTTTTTTTGGGCATTTCTGATGATGGAGGGGGGGTTTTTTTTTTATCCTTCGAAACGTTAATAAACTAAAAAAAGGCTGCCTATTCTTCTTTCCAAAAAAAGACGCCCTGAGGGGGTTTTTTTTTTTCGGAATATGTATATATAAAAATATTTTAATATATATATATATATATATATATATGTGTGGTGTGTGTGTGTTGGGGTTGGGTGGTGTGTGTGTTTGTGTGTTGTGTGGGTGTGTGGTGTGTGTTGTGTTATACATACACCATTCACAAAGCACCCCCAAAACCCCCCACCCCCACAACACCAAAACCACAATATGTAAAATTTCAACCCCACCACACACCCCACATAAAATATATATTATAAAATATAAAATATATCTTTTTTATTTTTTTTATACCCTACCATATATATATTTAAAAATTTTTAAAATATTATATATTATATATTAAAACTCCCCACAAAAAACCACCCCACACACACACACACCCCACACCAACACACACACACACACACACACACACACACCCCACACCCCTATATATAATTATTATTATATATAAAATATTATATATTTATTATATTTTTTATTTTGGTTCTCCTCATCTGAAAAGGAAAGATCAGTGGGTTGTCACTGTTTGGGGTCCCCAAAATTTTTTATGAGTTTAGGAACCATCCAAAATTTTAAAATAAGTTAAAAGGCCCCCCAAAATTTTTTTTCTTGCTTGCAGTTCCATGTAGCTAGGAAAAGCTATCTTGCCGTTTTTCCAGTATTATTAAAATTCCCCCAAAAATATTCCCTGTGCGTTAAATAAACCCGTTGAACTGATTTTTTTCAGAAACCACTGCTCTGGGTGCCACAGCTTCACCTAACCTGGGACAAAAAGCTCCCATTTAAAAAATAACATATTGAATGGGCCCCACACACACCCACACACCCACACCACACACACCACACACACACACCACCACCAAAACACACACACACCCCCACACCACACACACACCACCCCACGCACCACACACACCACCACACACCCCCCACACACCCAATTTTTTTTATTCATTTGGAAAAATACTTACTTTCTTTAAAAATAATCTACTCTTTAAGTTTAAAATCTACGCTATTTCCTTTGTTTTAGAGTGATTCCCACAACTGTTGTAGCTTGAAGGGGGGGGAAATAAAAATTATTAGATAAATAGAGCAACAAGCAACACTGATATCAAAGGATGGATTATCTTGTTCAAACAGAATTCGTAACGTTATTGACTCTGCGAATCAATAAATCACCATGGGCAGCATACAAACTGGCACACAGATGGAGCCAGATGCAGCATTAACGTCCCCTTAAAAATTATAAAATCACCCCCCCCCCCCAAAAAAAAAGAAAAAAAAGCGA
>NC_051428.1:29953364-29971266 GCF_015228065.2 Penaeus monodon | reverse complement strand
TCTTTTTTTTTTGGATAACGAAGCAAAGGGGAAAATCCAGTTTAGAATCTCACGTTACAATGACCCTGGCTCGATCATTGTATAACGACTGGCCCTCAGTCTCTGTCTCTGTCTCTCTTTCTCTATCTGTATGTCTGTCACTCTCTGTCTGTCCGTCCGTCTCTCCCTCTCTCTGTCTTCCGTCTGTCTGTCTTTCTCTTCTCTCTCCCCCCTCTCTTCCCTCTCTCTCTTTCCCCTTTCTCTCTCTCTTTTTTCCCTCTCTATTTTCTCTCTCTCTCTCTCCCCCTCTCCCTCTCTCTTTTCTCTCTCTCAGCGTCACCCTGACTTCCTGCTTCCGCACCTGCTTCTTTCCCAGTATCTACAGCCAGTACAAACCCCTGTTGCACAGGAAATTAGAGATCTGCTGTAAACTATGTTGCAAATATAAAAATAGTAGAATATATGAAAAAACAGGGTGCAGTTGGAAAAAATGTTTACAAATTTCCTCTGACATTTTTTCCCAAAAACACATTAAAATAAAAAATTTAAAAGGTTTTTTAAAAATTTTTGATGTTAAAGGTTTTGGTTTTTTAAAATTTTTAAAAAAGGTAGCGGGGATTGGGAAAATTGGTATTTTTCTTCCCCCTCCTTTTCCCCCCCTTTTCCTTTTCTTCCTTTTCTCCCGAAGAAAAGGGGTTTGCGTCAAAGTTATTTTAATTACTTGTCTCCCCAAAAGCGAGACGTTTTAAAATTTTCACTAAAATTATCAAAAATTAAAACGTTTGTAAATAAATATTTTGACTTTGCTGCTTTTTCACCCGGGAAATTTTAAAATGGCTTTGTATATTTCATGTTTACCTTATTTCAAGTTAAAACGGGTTAGAACATTTTGCAATCAACTTCATTCGTTGAAGACACATGCAGAATTAAGAATAAGTAGTGCTACTTTCATTTCTGGAAAATTTTAATAAGGGTGTTATGTATCGTTTGGTACCACAATATTATATAAATATATATATAATATATATAATATATATATATATATATATATATAATTATATTTTTATATATTATATGTAATATAGTATATCAAAATGATATATTCGTTATGTGATAGAAAATTTAATAACCATATACCAAAAAATAAATAAATCTGCGTGCCTTCACCGGCTAGTGAATTAGTTGGTTTCATCTTTTTCGTTTTTCATATAAAAATTTGAATGAAATTTGGTTATTTCCATATTAGATGGTTTGAATTTTTTATGCTCTTTTTTAGTCGTTTTTGGGAACTGTTTGATCATGCTTGTATTAATTGTTGAACTTACTAACATAAAAGAAAACTACGTAAAAAATTCGTATTTGGGTGAATGTTATTATTATACTTGCAAATACATAATCGGTTATTTTTATCTTTTTTTTGATCCTTTAATTTTAAATTTTTCCTAATTTAATTATAATTATTATATGATATACTCATAAAATAATATAAATAATAATAATAATAATAATATAATTAAAAATAATAATAATAATAAATATAATAAAAATAATATTAGGATAATAAATATTATAAAATATTAGTAGTTATATAGGTTAGAATGGTTATATATTGTTAAATTTTATTATCCTTTTTATTATATTATAATTATTATTTTTTATTTACTAATTTTTATTTTATTATTACTATTATTATTATTATTATTACTATTACATTATTATTATTTATAAAATTATTATTTTTATTATTTTTTAATTTTAATTATTATATTATTATTATTATTTATTATTATTATTATTATTATTATTATTATGAAAATTTGCTGTTCAAAATCACTGGTAGATTGAAAACCGACGTGTAAAGCGGGGAACTGATTATTCCAATAATCAAAGGTTCCTCGTTTCTGTTCCTACTCAGTACCTAACACCTCCCCTAATTCCTGGCTGTCCCTAATAATGTGTTTTTTTGTGCAAAGTGGATCTTTAGTTCTATTCCGATTTGTTCCAAAAAATTCTTAAAATTTTGTGTTACACTTCCAAGGGCTCCTACAATAACAAGTACCACAGAAACTTTCGAAGACTCCAAAGTCTTTGGATTTCCCGTTTGATGTCCTGATATTTTAATTTTTTTTCTTTCTCTTTTTCATCTATTCTCTTGTCTCCAGGGATGGCAACATCAATAATTACTGCAGACTTCTCAACCTTATCAATAATGACAATATTAGGCTTTTTGCTTAAAGAAGCTTATGAGTGGGATTTTCCGAGAACTGTTTTTGGGCTTGTTCGTACTTGATCAGACTTTCAACCTTATTTATTATTATTATTATTTTATTATTATTATTAATTATTTTTATTATATTATTTATTTATATTAATTATTTTATTTTTTATTTTATCATTTTCCCTTATTCATCATCATTAATTATTATTTATCATTAGTTGCTTTTAATTGGTTTTATTGTTATTATTTTCATTAATTTTTTATCATTTATCATCATTATTATTATTATCATCATTATCATTGCTCTTGTTAATTATTATTTTTATTATTATTATTATTATTATTAATTTATTTTTATTTTATTATTATTTTTATTTTATTATTATTATTATTACTGGGTTTCTACTACTACTACTATTTCTATTTTATTATTATTATTATTATTATTATTATTATAAAATTTTTTATTATGTTATTATTATTATATTATTTTTATAAATTTTTATTATTTTTCTTGTTTTACTGTTGTTGTTGTTTTGTTTATTAAACATCATCATCATAATTAAATGGCACTGAAGATAATAATAGAAAATAATAATAATTAAAATAATAAAAAATAATTATCAATAATAGTAATAAAATAATAATAATAATTAAAAATATAATAATAATAATAATAATGATAATAAGATTATAATAATAATAAAAAAAATAATCATCATAAAATATGATAATAACAATATAATAATGATTTAAAAAAATAATTAAAAATAATGAAAATATATGATATAATAACAATAAAGAACTGATCATAATAATGATAATAATAATAATAATAAAAATATCTAATAATAATATATTGATGATAATAACTTCATCATTATAATTTTATTATATTATCATTATCATTATCAATTATTTTCATTATTATATAATTTTTAATTTTATTATATTGATTTATTATTATTATTTTTATTATTATTATTTACTATTATTATTATTATTATATATTTTTATTATTATTATTTTTATTATTAATTATTATTATATCATTATTAATTTTATTTAATTTTTGTAGTTGTTGTTGTTGTTATTTTTGTTGTATTTTTTTTTATTATTATTATTATTATTGTTATCATTATTAGTACTATCATTGTACTTTTATTGTAGTTTTTTATTATTATTATTATTTTTTTTTTTTTATCATTATTATTATTATTATTAAATTTTTTTATTATTTATTATTTTTTTATTTTATTATTATTTTATTATTTTATTATTATTATTTATTAATTTTTATTATTATTATTATTATTTTTATTATTTTATATATTTATTATTTCTTATTTTTATTTTTATATTTTTTTATATTATATATCTCATTTATCATCATTATCATCATCATCTCATTTAATTATCATATTTCATTATTTTATTATTACTTCATCTCATCATTATCTTCCTTTTCTTCCTTTCTATACACTTTCTTCTTTTACTTCCTACTGTTGGTCGGGTGGCAGCAGCATGGGGAGAAAACCCAAGGTGGCAGTTCCCTTCCCCTTTGAGTGGGTCCCCTTTGAGTGTGGTCCCCCAAGTGTGGTCCCTTGAGTGTGTCCCTTAGAGTGGGTCCCTTAGGTGGGTCCTTTTGAGTGGGGTCCCTTTGGGGGGTCCCCTTGAGTGTGGGCCCTTAAGTGTGGTCCCTTAGAGTGGGTCCCTTAGGTTGGGGCCCCTTTGAGTGTGGTCCCTTAGATGTGGCCCTTAGAGTTTGGGGCCCTTAGAGTGTGGTCCCTTTGAGTGTGGTCCTTAGAGTGTGGGCCCTTTGAGTGGGTCCTTAGGGGGTCCCTTAGAGTGTGGTCCCTTTGAGTGTGGTCCCTTTGGTGTGGGCCCCTAGAGTGTGGTCCCTTTGAGTGTGGTCCCTTTGAGTGCGGTCCCTTAAGTGCGGTCCCTTAGGTGGGTCCCTTAGAGTTGGTCCCTTTAAGTGGGTCCCTTTAAATGTGGTCCCTTAGGTTGGTCCTTAAGGTGGTCCCTTGAGGTGGCCCTTTTTGGTTTTCCCCCTTAGAGTGTGGGCTTTTGATGGGTCCCTTAGGTGGGGTCCCTTTGAGTGTGGTCCCTTAGAGTGTGGTCCCTTAGAGTGTGGTCCCTTTGATGTGGGGCCCTTTAAATTGGGGCCCTTAGAGTGCGGTCCCTTTGAGTGTGGTCCTTAGAGTGGTTCCCCCTTTGAGTTTTGGGCCCTTAGGGTGTGGTCCCTTTGAGTGTGGTCCCAAAAGGGGTCCTTAGAGGGGCCCTTTTGGCCCTTTTAGGGGTCCCTCTTGCTCCCCAAGGGTTTGGTCCTTAGATGTGGTTTAGAGGGGGAATTTTTTCTTTTTTTTCCCCTTTTCCCCTTTTCCCCCTTTTCTTTTTTCCTTTTTCCCCTTCTCCCCTTAATTTTTCCTTTTGGGTTCTTTTTTTCCCCTTTTTTCCCCTTTTTCCTTAATTTTTCCCCTTTTCCTTTTTGGGCCCCTTTTTTCCCCTTTTTCCTTTTTCCTTTTTTTTTTCCTTAAAATTTCCCTTTTCCCTTTTTCCCTTTTTTTTTTCCTTAATTTCCCCCCTTTTCCTTTGTTTTTAATTTTTTTTTTTTTTTTCCCTTATTTCCCCTTTTTCCCTTCCCTTTTTTCAAAACCCTTCTCCCTTTCCCTTTTTCTTCCCTATTCCCCCTTCTTATTTCGGGGGAAAAACTTTTTTTTTTTTTTTCTTTTTTTTTTTCCTTTTCTTCTTCTTTTTCTTCCTTTTTTTTGTCTTTTGCTTTTTCTTTTCCTTTCTGTTTTTTTTCCCTTTTTTTTCTTCCCTTTTTTTTCCATTTTTTTCTTTTTTTCTTCTTTTTTTTTTTTCCTTCTTCTTTTTTTTTTTTCTTTCTTTTTTTTCTTTTTCTTCTTCTTTTCCCTTCTTTTTTCTTTTTTTTTTTTTTCTTCCTTTTTTCCCCTTTTTTTTTTTTTTCCCCTTCTTATCCTTTTTTTTTTCTCCTTTTTTCTTCTTCTCTTTTTTCCTCTTTTCTTTTCTTCCCTTTATTTTTTTTTTCTTTTTTTCTTCCCTTTTTACAAAAAAACCCTTGGGGGCAAAACCCCGGTCCAAACCAGCCCCCCCAAAAAAGGCCCCAATTTTTTAAAATTGGGGGGAAAATTCCTTTTTCCCTTTTTTAAACCCGCCCACCTTCCCCCCTTTTCCCCTTTTTCCCTCCCCCCCCTTTTTTCATTTTTCCCCCCGCCCCCCCGCCCTTTCTTCCCACCCACCCCCCCCCCCCCCCCCACCCCCACCCCCCCCCCAACCACCAAAAACCCCCCCCAAAACCCCAACACAAAAAAAAAAAAAAAAAAAAAAAAAAAAAAAAAAAAGGGTTTTTTTTTTTTTTTTTTTTTTTTTTTTTTTTTGTTTGGTTGTGTTTGTGTGTTTGTGTGTGTGTGTTGGGGTTGGGGTTTTTTTTTTTTTTTAAATATATTTTTAAATATAATATATATATATTATATATTTTTTTTATATTATATTTTTAGTGTTGTTAAAATTTCCCCTGTCCACTTTCCGGGGTTTTTTTTGGTGTGTGTGGTGTGTTTGTGGTGTGTTGTGTGTGTGGTGGGGTTTTTGTTTTGGTTTTGGGGTGGTTTGTTTTTTTTCCCCCCCTTTCCTCCTCCCCCTTCCTTCCTCCGCCCTTTTTTTCCACCCCTTCCCCCCCCCCCCCCCCCCTCCCCCCCTTTCGGCACCATACAACCCCTGTAAAAGGACGTCAAATTTTTGTCAACTTTTTTGCGCATTAAAAAGGGGTAAAGAGTACACAGACTGACGAAACGATGGGAAAACAGCACGTGCGGAAGCCTCTCCTCTTTTCTCTCTCTCTCTCTCTTTCCTCTTCTCTTTCTCTCTCTCTCTCTTTCTCTATCTCTTCTCTTTCTTTTTTCCTTCTCTCTCTCTCTCTCCTCTCTCTCTCTTCTCTTTTCCTCTCTCTCTCTCCTCTCTCCTCTCCTTTCTCTCCTTCTCCCTCTCTCTCCTCTCTCTTTTTCTCTCTCTCTCTTTTCTTTTTTCCTTTTTTCTTCTCTTTTCTCTCTTCCTTTCCTCTTCTCTTTCTCTTTTCCTCTCCTCCCTCCCCTCACTTTTCCCCTAATCTCTTTCCCCCCTTTTTCCTCCCCCTTTCCTTTCTCCCCCCTTCCGCCCTTTCCCCTCCTTTTTTTTAAAATCCTTTTTCTTTTCTTTTTTTCTTTTTTCCCTTTCCCCCTTTTTTCTTTCCTTTTTTTCCTTTCCTTCCCCCCAAACTCTTCCTCCCTTTGTGTCCTCCTTTTTTTTTTTTTTTTTTTTTTGGGGAAAAATTTTTTTTTTTTTTTTTTTTTTTTTTTTTTTTTTTTAAAAAAAGGGGGCCCCCCCCCCCCCCCCCCCCCCCCCCCCCCCCCCCCCCCCCCCCCCCCCCCCCCCCCCCCCCCCCCCAAAAAATCCCCCCCCCCCCCCCCCCCCCCCCAAAAAAAAAACAAAAAATTTTTTTTTTTTTTTTTTTTTTTTTTTTTTTTTTTTTTTTTTTTTTTTTTTTAAAAAAAAAAAAAAAAAAATTTTTTTTTTTTTTTTTTTTTTTTTTTTTTTTTTTTTTTTTTTTTTTTTTTTTTTTTTTTTTTTTTTTTTTTTTTTTTTTTTTTTTTTTTTTTTTTTTTTTTTTTTTTTTTTTTTTTTTTTTTTTTTTTGAAAGGAAGGGGTTAGGGAACCCCCCCAAAGGCTTTGAGAAGTCCCCGGGGAGGGAAAAGGGGTTTTTGCTTTTTTGAAAAGGGGTCCCCCCCCCCCCCCCCCCCCCCCCCCCCCCCCCCCCCCCCCCCCCCCCGCGGGGGGGGGGGGGGGGGGGGGGGGGGGGGGGGGGGGGGGGGGGGGGGGTTCCCCCAACTGTTAATTAAAAAACCCCCATATTCCTTTAAGGCCCCCCCCCTATCATGCCAAAAAAACAAGAGTTTTTTATGACACTCCTACTAAAGATTAACGGTTGCATTTCTTATTTTTAGTAAATATTCTGTGAACCCCTCAAAAATGAGAGTTGAGTCCTCTGCCCTCAGCATTGGTTCGGTCAAACCCCCAAACCACACGACTCCCGCTCATCGGGCATGGCATGACGGCCCCCGCCGGACGTCTCTCCCGGGCCTTCCCCTCTGAAATCTACTACATACTCCTGTTTTAAAAAAAAACTAGAAGCTGCAACAACTTTAACTCAACACCCAAGTACAACCCCAGCAGTCCCATCAAAGGGGACAGAACTGCCCAGTCATACATTGGTGGGACTGGGGTATCACCCCCTGCTACAATACATTTGTGACGTGCACTGGAAAACCTTTCCCACCATATTCATTTGGTGGCATCGGGGGGATAACTCCAGACTCCCCTGCTATTTAATACATCGGGTGGCAGTGCTCGGGGATTATCGCCCCACAAAAATCCCCCCAAAAATATTGCCCCACATGAAGCCCTCTGAGATGCAAACACAAGTCTGTCCGAAGATAATTTGCGACTTCATCCTCCAAGATTTCATTACAATACATCTGTGGATTCGACATCAGCATAAAGCCACTTCCCTGCGGCTGAATGCTCCCCCCTCGCAAAGTTTTCAATTTTTGTCGAAAATTTTTAAACATTGCTGCATTTCCCTGATGTCAACATCCAACACTTCTCTGCCAGTCCCTCAAGGTGAGTTCTTTTTCTTCACTTTCTCCCTTTGAAGTGAATTCTGATTTGCTCTCGCTCCCCAAACTTTTGTTTTCCCTCCCCTCATAGAAAAGAGATCCCCCCCTCGTGACACTGTTCCCCTATTTTGGCCTTCCCTCCCACTCTCCCCATGGTTCCCAAAACTTTCTCCCCAGGTCCCTTTATTTCTTGATTCTATGATGACAAAAACAAAGTCTTTGATGATTTCTGAAACCACACGATGGTGAATTCCTTTTATTCATTAAAACTATTTAAAGGGAAAAAATTTTCCGGGTTTGTTTGCTGTTCCCAAATAATATCTTTGGGAAAAAATTACTCCTCTCCTGATGCAACTACTCTTGTCATTTTTCCCAACAACCCTGCTTTTGCATGCAACACTCTCCCCTTCCCTTGAAGGAAATATATTCAAATGATCTATCTACCTACTTTTCATGGGAAATTGTTGCCCGTACCCTGACTGAATTCTTCATATTTTTTTTATGGGAATCTTTCCGAACCCTGGGGAAAGACTGAAGCCTCATGACGTCACTGCTGCCCCCGGCAAGCCCCCTGCTTTTTGGGGAACAGTGCCCTGTGCGAACAACTCCCAAACCCCCCTTGAGTCCCCTTTGGCCTTTTTTTCCTTCCGTCGAAAGAACCAAGACTCCCTGCCCCACCCCCGTCTCAGCTCGCCCATTGCACCGGATCGAGGACATCAGGTTAGGGGGGCCGAGCGCTTAAGACCTTTCCCTCGACTTCCCAGGACACATTAAAGGCATCGTCTGTGCGAACTTTGACCTGGCCGAAGGAGCGCATTGACAAGTGCCCAGACAAAAGTTTCCGAACCTTCCCGCCTTTCTTTTATAACTACAGTAAATTATATCTTGTTTAATAAAGTTGTTAGAAAATCCTTTCTATCACATGTTTGTAATCATTATCAGGATGACGGGTTTTTATAAATTTTATGTTTAAATTTTCTGACATATCCGGGTTTCCCTGCCCCAAAACAGTAACCCAGGCCCCTAGCACCCCAAAAAATAGAGATTCGGTTACTAAACCCCCCACTATGATTAAGGGTTCTTTTTCTTATTTTTAGTGAAAATTTTTGCCCCCTCAAAATGAGAGCCAAAGTCATTTCCCCTCAGCATTGTTCGGAAACACCTCCACCCACACAGGCTCACCCTCGCGGGCGGGCATACGGTCCCCGGACGTCTTGCCAGGCCTGTCTCTGTATCATCTACCAACTCCTACTGTCTCATTACCAAAAACAGAGGGGCCAATTTTAACTAGCACCCAAGTACAACCCCAGAACACACAGAGATTTACATTGGGGGGATACTCCCTACATGCTACATCTTTGTGGCCCGTGGTAACCCCCGTCCCCCCCATATTATTCTCTCTCCCAGGTATTTAATAATGCTTCCAACCATTTGCCGGTTTTTGGGTTTAAAGTGGGGTTGTTTAAAAATATTTACCAAGCGTGACGGGGGTTGAAAGGGGCCCAGTTTGTGCAAAAAAACCCCCCCAGGGGCCCCAGTAAAAAGGCCTGCCCCGGGAAGAGGCACGTCGACCCCGGTGACTCAGTAAATTTACTCCGGGGGGGGAATAGGGGAAATGTCGGGGGCCCTTAGGTGAGGGGTTTTGACCTTTTAACTTCCTTTTTTCTCTCTTTTTACTCTCTCTCTTCTCTCTGTCTCTTTTTTCTCTCTCTCTCCTATCCCTTCTCTCCTCTCTATCTCTCCCCCCCCCTTCCCCTCCCCCCCCCCCTCCCACCTCCCCCCCCTTTCCCTCTTTCTCCCCTCCCCCCTTTTCCTACTATCTATCATCTTTTATCTATTACATTATCTTCTTTCCTCTCTCTCTCTCCCCTTCCCTCTTCCTTCTCTCTTCTCCTTTCTCTTTCTCCTTCTCCTCTCTCTCTCTTCTCTCTCTCTCTCTTTAATTCCCTTGTCATGTCGTGTAACTATTTTTATTCCCCTCTTCAGCCTAATACTCCATTTAATGTACTGAAAAATTGCACTGTTACCATCAGTATGGTTTACAAGGAAAAATTTTTAAATCTTCCTTTTAGTCATTTGCAAAAAGGGGACAAAATTAAGATTTTTACATTAAATTTTATATGGACACTAATAAAAAACTCTATTTTGCCTATTAAATCTAAAAAGTTTCCCTAATTTTGTAAAACAATTTCCCAATCAGGGAAATTTTTTTTTACTCAATTCATTTTGACAAATGATAAACTCCCCGGAAAAAGGGAATGAATACAATTAATATTGAAATTGAACTGATAAATTTTTTTTAGGCCTGAAAAAATGTAAGAAAAAAGGAAACAAGAGAGGAAGATTAAAAATTTTAATATTATATATATATATATTATATATATATAAAAATAATATATATTTATATATATATTATAAATATAGTTATTATAAAATATTTATATTATATATAAAATTATAAATAAATATTTATATAATATAAAAATAATATATTATTAAAATTGCAAAAAATAATATTCCCCTAATAAAATAACATTACATTATTTTAAATATACAAAAACAAACATAACAAAAACAAACATATACATTTCATATATATATATAATATTATGTTTGTATAATATAATATATATATAAAATTTTATATATAAAATTCTTTATTTATAAAAAGTTTTGTTTGATGTTTTTTTTGTTTTTTGGGGGTTTTGGTGTGGTTTTTGGGTGCGTTTGTTGGTGTGTGGGGTGTGTGTGTTGTGTGTGGTTGGGGGTTTTTTGTGTGTGTGTGTGTGTGTTGGTGTGTTTTTTTTTGTGTATAAATAAAAATTATATATATATATGAAAAAGAGAAAAAAAAAAAAAAAAAAGAAAAAAAAAAAAGAAAAAAAAAAAAAAGAAAATTTTACCCATTTTTTACACTACAAAAAATTAAAAACCCCATAAATCAAAACGTAATCGTGAAAGATGCATTTTGGCTTTAATCGAAAGGTGACGTACTCCCGCTGGTTAAAAAAATTATTCTTTTCTGTTTAATTTACTTTGCAAAAAATCCCCTGTTTTTTGTGGTTTTTTGGGGTGTGTGTGGGGTGTGTGTGTGGGGTTTTGATATATATAAAATATATATTTTTATATTATATATATATTATATATATATAAAAAAAAAAATGGGGGCTATTGGTTAAAAAGGCTTTCAGAAACGGCTATTATAGAATAGGGTTTGTTTGGGTGTTTTGTTTTTTTGTGGTGTGGTGTTTTGGTGTGTGGGGTGTGTGTGTGTGTGTTAAAAGTTTTTGTGTGGTGGGTGCGTGTGTGTGTGTGGGTTGTGTGTGTTTGTTTTTTTTGTGTGGTTGTGTGTGTTTGTGTGTGGGGGTGTGTGTGTGTTGGTGTGGGGGGGTGTGGGTTTATGACCTTCCCCTTGTTTTTTTGCTTTTCTTTCTTTCTGTTGGGTGCCTGTCCCATGTTTACTTAATGTAAATTCGCCCCCATGTTTTTACCCCAATTCAATCGCGCATAAAATTAAAACATAAGATTACAATGATAAGGGGGAAAAGTAAAAATGATAACAATAATTATGTAATAACAATGCAATGTACTACTAATTCAAAAAAAATAATAAAATAAAAATTAAAAATAAAAAATAAAGAAATAATAAAATAATTATGATAGCAATGTAATAAGATAATGATAATAATGATAATGTAAAAATGATATTGTAATAATGATTTAGTAATAATGTAATATTTAAATTAGTAAAAAAATGATATTTTAAACAAAGGCAAGCATTACCCCACCTAAGCAAATTTCTTGCTTTGCTTTTAAGGGAAATACTAACGCATCTTATCAGGGAGGGTTTTTCGACGCCTGGATGAAAACTGCAAAAAGCCGAAGAGCAGAAAGGATGCACAAGAAGCAAGGGGCACTAAAGGAAGTTTATTTGACAGAGCCATATTAAGATTTTTTAAAAAGGGGAAAAATCGGGTGGCCATTGGCTGGGTCGACACAAGATATGATAAAATGATTTTTTGAATCTCAATGTCACGATTTTCAAAATAGCTGACAACCCAAAAATATCCTTTGGAACAAAAAGAAAATTGGGGGAAGTTAAAAATTTAGAGGATCTTTTTAGAGGGCAGTTTTCGCCTCTTCCTTTGCTATCTGTCTAATTTTCCCCTCACATTTTTCCTAACTATAGTTTGGGAAAACGGGTCCTCTGGAAGCATCTCTGATATGAAATTAAAGATTAGTTAAAAACAGAAACAACGAAAACATTGAGTTCGGGACGCATTTTCAGTGAAAAACATTAGGAGGAGTTTGGAAAAAGAAAGTGGCATTTTTGGTTATAACAATGCCCCAAATGGAAAACGATAAAGGAAACGCGTGGATAAAAAGGCAGGGTACCTAGGTATTTTGCCTCAGGTTTTCTTGCACCACCCAAAGCCTATGTTTAAAGGGGGCTAAAAGAGAGCGACTTAGAGCCCGGAAAGGAAAGAAAAAAATCAAAAGAGATATAAAAACGAACGGAAAACAAAAGATGCACACATATCCCCAGTAAAAAAGAATTTAAGGGGGTACACGTAGTTGGGGGCGGGCTGAAAGTGGAGACTTGGAAAAGGGCTGCAGAGAAACATTAAAGGACCAGAACAAACAATAAGAACCACCACATAAAAGCGGGAACCCTTTCCCCCACTCCCTTTGGAAACGGAGGAATATATACTTTGGATCATTTTTAAAAGTCGTAAAATAGGGGGTTGCATGATTTGCCAGGTCAGCATGGAACTTTTGCCCGAAGACAAACTAAAACTGCAAAAAAGAGGAAGAACAAGACCCGCTGCGTTGTTTAGAAGACAAAACAAAAATTTTGAGGACAGAAGATCCAAACTGACCAACTTAAAACATTCAAACCAATTGTTGTCTTTGAAAAAGGGTGTGTTTGTAAAAATTTATTGTTTTTTGTCCCTTTTACACCATGAGAAAATAATAAAAATAATAATAAAGTTGTCGATGCAAGGCCCAGAGGGGAAATACGAGGGTTTTGGGATAGTAAAAGTGAAGGGCATCCCCCTTGCACAGGGGCACTTTGGAACAAAAATTTCCCCCCTTTTCCCCCCCCCCCCCCAAAAAAAAAGTTTATTTTTTTTTTTTTTTTTTTTTTTTTTTTTTTTTTTTTTTTTTTTTTTTTTTTTTTTTTTTTTTTTTTTTTTTTTTTTTTTTTTTTTTTTGGGGGGGGGGGGGGGGGGGGGGGGGGGGGGGGGGGGGGGGGGGGGGGGGTAAAGGTTTTTTTTTTTTAAAAAAAAAAAAAAAACCAAAAGTTCCGCCCTTCATAAAAAATTCTTTTTTTACAAAAGCCTTTGGGTTTTTTTTTTTTTTTTTTTTTTTAAAAAAAAAAAAAACTATAAAAAAAAAAACCCCGAAAAAAACCTAAAAAAAAAATTTAAAAATTTAAAATGGGATAATGAAAAAATAATAACAATTGTGAAAATTTTGAAAAAACAAATAAAAAAAAATTTTTTGAATAAAAAAAGGGTTTTTTTTTTCCAAAAAAAAAAAAAATTAAAAAAAAAAAAATAATTTTAAAAAAATAAAAAAATAAAGAAATAATAAAAAAAAATTTTAAAATAATAAAAAAATTATAAATAATAAAATAAAAAAAATAATTATAAACTAATAATAAAAATTTAATAATAAATAATAATAAATAATAATAATAATATAATAATAATAATAAAAAATTTCCGATTATCATAACATAAAAACTAATAGAATAATAAAAATGATTAATAACAAATAAACAAAAATAATAGATAATAACAATTTTTAAATTTAAAAGAAATAATAAAAAAAAAAAATAAAAAAATTTTAAAATAAAATGAAATAATAATAATAAAAATAGCAATAAATAAAAAATCATAATAAAATATAATATAAAATAATAATAATAAAAAAATAAAAAATAATAATAATAATATAATAAAAATAATATAAAAAAAAATAATATATAAAAATAATAAAAATTTAATAAATAATAATAATAAATAATAAAATTTAATTGATAATAAATATAATAATAATATGTAAAATAAAATAATAATAATAAAAATAATAATAAACGATTAGGGTAGCGCAAGAAAAAAAGTAAAAAAAATAATGTGATTTTTGATGATAAGGGGAAAATGATGATAACAGAAAATAATAATGATAACAGTTTATGGTGTGAGAAAATAATCAAAATAAAATAAAAAATGATTATCTTTTATCACCATCATCCATCATATATCATCATCCCTCATCTATCTCATAATATGTATAATAATAATAATAATAATTAATAAAATAATAATAAAATAAAAATAAAATAATTTAATAATAACTAAAAATAAATAAATAATAAAAAATAATAAAAAATAAAAAAAAATAATATAAAAAAATATATAAAAAATAATATAATTAAAAATTCATTTATTATATATTTTATTATTTTTTATTTTATTTTTTATTTTTATTATTATTTTTTATTTTTTCTTTTTGTTTTTTTATATTTTATTATTTTTTGTTAAATTACATTATTGTTAATTTTTGGCAAAACTATCTTAATTTTTAAAAAAACCCTTAAATTTGACAATAAAGATTAAAAATTTAAAATCTTACACAATGGCACAAAGGTCTTCCCCCCCGCCCCGGGCCCAAAATAAAAAACCCCCCGATTTAAAACAGAGGGGGACCCCCCTCTGGGGCTGGAAAACGTAAACATCAATGCCCGCGAACATATACAAAAAAAAACAGCATTGGGGCAGACGTTTTTGGGTCAAAATGTTTTCGGGGTCTTTTTCCTCTTTTTCTCCCCATTTTTTGGGACTATTTACTATCTTGTCTTACTGTCCTTTTTTAAAATTGTCCCTTTTTTGTAAATTTTCTGTCAATTATATGTGATCTCCCCATTTTTGTTAATCTCTCTGTAAATCCTTTTTCCCTCTTTTTAATTCCTTTTCTCTCTCTCTCTCCTCTCTTCCCCTTCTTCCTCCCCCTCTCTCTCTTCTCTCTCTCTTTCCCCCCCCCTTTTTTCCCTCCCCCCACTCCCCCCTCTCTCTCTCTCTTCCCTCTCTTTCTTTCTCTCTCTCCTCTCCTTCTTCTCTCTCTCTCTTCTCCTTCTTCTCTCTCTCTCTATCTCTCTCCCTGTCCCCCTCTCTCTCTTTTCTCCTCCTATGGGAACACCTAGGGCGCGGGACCCAGGGGGGAGAGAAGGGGGGTCAGAGAGGGGCGAATAGAATAAGTCAAATAGAAAAATTTTTGGGTTTTTTCGGTAGGATCTTTTATTGAGATAAAATGAGCACATTTAGCATGTCGACAGTGAGCATGCCCAAAACAACTACAAAGAGAAAGCGAAAAAAAACGTTTGACTAAAACGTTAGGGGGATGTTAAATAAAAGGAAACAAAATGCAGTTAATTAAAGGGTTATTATAAATAAATGAATAAAAGCATAATCAGGACTAGGGAAAGGGCAATATGAGCTAAATTTTTTTCCTTAAACATCGGGAGCTAAATTAGAACCCCTTTGCAGCTCGAAAAAACTGTCGAATCTGCGTAGATGAAAAATTTTTATTAAACAAAAAAGATACGGGGGTTTTTATGAAAAATTTAAATTAGGGTTTATAAAATACATTTCAAACGGGGAAAACCCCAAAACTTTAATTTTAAGAAAAACCCCGGGTAATCACAGTACAACATATATACTATGTTAAATAAAAGCAGGAAACAACAGCATATAAAAATAAAATTAAAAGGGAACACTAACTTAACAAAAAGTAAAATGAATTATAAAACTTAAGCTTAGCTTTTAAAAGCCCTTAAAAAAAGCGAAAGTTGAAAAAAAAAAATTTCACATTTATATAAAAGCAAATATAAACTTAAAACAAATACCTTTCGGTATGTAACTTTTTTTCTTCTTTTTTCTTTTACGGCGGTATTTGTAAAAAGAAGGTTAGCCCGAAAAGATTACCCAATATATTCTAAATGATAAAGAAAAGTTTCATATATAAAAGGAATGATATGATATCATACATAATATAGCTGCATGATGATTGTTTATTACAGATGTATATCAAGAAACAACTGTCTAAAGCCAGTGATAAATTATGGTACATTTCCCCCATTCCCCGTAATATATACCTCAAATAAAAAAGAAACAGCTAAAAAAAAAAAAAGCATCCAAAAACCCCTTGAAAAGATTCGGGGATATTGGCTGTGCAGGGAAAATCCTTCAGGTTTTTATCATGATCTCAATAGGCACAATAGCTGCCTTAAAGGGCCCAGAGGGAAGGAGGAAAGGGGCTTTAGACAAGAGAGGGAGGGAACAAGCGATGAAAAAGACATAAGAGACCGGAGGAGATCGACGAGAAGGGGTCTGAGGTGGGACTGGAGAGGGAAAATTGGGGGAGGAGGAGGAGGAGGAGGGGGGCCACAAGGGAGGGGGGGGGGAAGCTAGCGAAGGCAGAGGGAGCCTCTGCCCGTCCCGCATAGGCCTCTTTTGAATTTTTACAAAGGGGGAAAATTACAGAAAAAAAAGAAAGGGGAGGGAAAAAGAAAGCGCGAAAGGGAAATGGGGGGGGATGGGAGGGGAAAGAAAAGGGGAGAGCTCCTGACGAATTTCCGAGCTTTAAGAAGGGCGCCCGCTAGGGTAGCCCGAAAATGGGTCTTTTGTTATAAACCCAAAATTATATTTATCGGCAAAAGCCCTCTTGCGATGGATCAAAGGGGAAAAACCCGTATGAATAGTCTATTGCGCTAGTGGGGTGTTACAAAAAAAAAAAGTGTATATGAAATTCCTTTTCCAAAAAACTAGTTGGGAAAAGATTGTATAAAGTAAAAAATATGGTAAAAAGAGTGTAGCTGTAATGTGTGGGAAAGGGAAAACAAATTTTTGTGTGCTTCTTTTTCCCTCGCCTTTTCAACATTTTCACCCCTTTTTATTTTTTCTTGTCTATCTCACGCACGCATACATACATAAAATATGTATTAAATATATAATATATATTAAAATAAGATATATATATATATAAATAAAATATAAAAATAATGTGTTGTGTGTGTTGGGGTGGTTTTTGTGGTGTGTGTGTGTGTGTGTGTGGTGGGGTTGTTGTGTACATATATATACACAATTTTACTACATTAAATAAAATATAAAATTTAATATATATAAAATATATTATAATAATATTATATTATATTATATATATTGTGGTGTGTGGGTTTTGTGTGTGGGTGTGTGGGTTTGTGTGGTGTGTTATAGGGATGCATGTTTCATTAATATATTTCATTATCTATTTTATATCAGTATCTATAGATACATGGGAAAGAGGGAGATAAAGAAAGAAAAAGAAAAAGGAAAAAAAAGAGAGAAAGATAGTATAGAGGAAAAAGTTTGAAATTAAAACTGGATTATTTAATGTATACATGCATACAATATAAAAAAATAAAAATAATATACATATTTTAAATTACATTAATACACACACCCCACACAAACACCCACACACACACACACCACACACAACAAAAAAATTATCTAAAAATATTATATATATTATATATATATATTATAAATTATAATTTTAAATATATAATGTATGTATAAAAGTATATAATTTATATATATTAAAAATAAAATTCAATATTTTAATTATTAGTATTAGGTTTTAAATATCCTTTATTATTTTAAATTTCTTTCTTCTTTTCTTTTTTTTCTTCTCTCTCTCTCTCTCTCTCTTCTCTCTTCTCTTTCTTCTATCTATTTTACTATCTATCATTTTTTTCCTTTCTTCTCCCCCTTTTCCCTGTATTTTTAGATTTACAGCCCCCACCGTCTTTTTTTCCCCTCATCATTTCCGAAAAACTCCCCCCACAGATGGTTTAAAATTATAAATAATAAATAAATAGATATATATATATTTAATATAATATATATAATAAAATTATATAATAACTTAGAACCCCCCCATCTTCCCCCCCCCCCCCACCCCCCACCCCCCCTTTCCCCCC
>NC_051428.1:29924904-29953264 GCF_015228065.2 Penaeus monodon | reverse complement strand
CTCTCTCTCTCTCTCTCTCTCCTCTCTCCTCTCTCTCTCTCGTCGTCTCTCTCTCTCTCTTCACTCTCTCTCTCTCTCTCTCTCCTCTCTCCTCTCTCTCTCTCTCTCTCTTCTCTCTCTCTCTCATCTCTCTCTCTCTGTCCCCCTCTCTCTCTCTTCCTCCTATGGGAACACCTAGGGCGCTGGACCCATGGGAGGAGAGAAGGAAGGGATCAGAGATGGCGAATATGAGAATAAGTCAAATAGAAAGAATTTGTGAGGTGTGTTCAGTGTAGGATCGTTTATTGAGATGAAATGAGCACACTTAGCATGTCGACAGATGACGCATGTCTCTAAACAACTCACGAAAGAGAAAGCGAGGAAAAACGATTGTATCTAAAAACAGATTAGAGGATGATTAATAAAAAGAAACTAAAATGCAGTTAATTAAAGTGTTAATTATAATAATGAATAGAAGCATAATCATGGATCTAAGAGGAAATGGCCAATATGATGCTATAATATTTTTCCTTAACATCGAGGAGCTCAATTAGAGAGCACTCTTGACTACGCACTACGAAGAATCTGTCAGAATCTGCGATAGATAGATAAATTTTTATTGAACACAAAAGATACGGAGGTTTATAAAATATATTTATACATTATGGTCTATAAATACATTTCAACTGGGAAAACGCCAACTTTAATCTTAATGTAAAACATCAGGGTAATCACAGTACAACATTATATACTATGTTAAATACAAAGCAGGAAAACATACAGCATATAAAAGTAAACTATAGACGGTGAAACACTAACTTAACTAAAACGTAAATGTAAAGTTTATAAACATTAAGCTTAGCTTTAAACAGCCTTAAACGCGAAAGTATGTAAGAAAAAAAATATTCACATTGATATGAAATAAGCAAATATAAAACATTAAACAAATACCTTTTCGGTAACTTGTAACTTTTTTTTCTTCTTCTTTTTCTTTGACCGGCGGTATTTGTAAAGAAGGTTAGCCTGAAAAGATCTACCCAATATATTCTGAAATGATAAAGAACAGATCTTCATATAATAGGAATGATATGATATGCATACATCACATCATAGCATGCATGATGATTGTTTATTACAGATGTATGATCAAGAAACAGACTGTCTAACAGCCAGCTGATAAATGTATGTGTACATTCCTCCATTCCAGTAATATATAACCTTCAATATAATAAAAGAAACAGCTAAAAAAAAAAACAGCATCCAAACGCCATTTGAATTGATTCGGAGATATTGGCTGTGCAGGAAGGATCCTTCAGGCTTCTTATCATGATCTCAATAGGCACAATAGCTGTCCTTAAGAGTGCCTAGAGGGAAGGAGGAAGGGGCTTTCATGACGAAGAGAGAGGAGGGACAGCAAGCGATGAAAGACGACATAAGAGGACTCGAGAGGAGATGCGACGAGAAGGAGCTCTGGCAGGTGGCACTGGAGAGGGAATTTGGGAGGAGGAGGAGGGGAGTGCCAAAGGGAGGGGGGGGGAGAGCTAGCGAAGAGCCAAGAGGAGCCTCTGCCCGTCCGGCATAGGCCTCTTATGATTAGGTTACATGGTAACTTACCAGAAAAAATAAAGAAGGTCGAGGGAAAGAGAACGCGCAACGGGAGTGGGAGGGATGGGAGGGGAAAGAAAGGAGAGACGCTCCTGACGAGATTGCCATGATGCTTTAAGAAGGGCGCCCGCTAGGGTAGTCTCCGCACCTGGGTCTTTGTTATACGATTATATTCTATCGGCAAGCATCTTGCGATGGTACAAAGGAAAAAACCCGTCATGAATAGTGCTTTGTCTGCTATGTGGGATTGTTATCAGAAAAGAAGAAAATGTCGTATATAAACTTCCTTTTTTCCAAAGACTAGTTGGAAAAGATAATGTTAAATAAAAAATATGGATATAGAGTGTAGCATGATAACTGTGTGGAAAGGTAAAGCAAATTTTTTGATGTGACTTCTTTTTTCACCTCGCCTTATCATACATTTCTCACCATTCTTATCTTTATTTCTCTGTCTATCTACACGCACGCATACATACATACATAATATGTATTTTATATATTTTTATTTTATATATATAAATATATATATATTATATATATTATATATATATATATATGGTTTTGGTGTGTGTGTGTGTGTTGTGTGTGTGTGTGTGTGGTGTGTGTGTGTTGTGTGTGTGTGTTTTGTACATATATATACCATATTTTACATACAATATATTATATATATAATTATATTTTATATATATATATATATTATATATATATACTATATATATATATTTGTTGTGTGTGTGTGTGTGTGTGTGTGTGGTGTGTGTGTGTGTGTGTGTGTGTGTATAGGTATGCATGTATGCATATACATATATTCATTTATCTATTTCTATCATCATGTATCTATAGATCATGGAATGAGGGAGTAGAAGAAGAAAAGAAAGGAAAAGAAAAAGAAAAAGATAGATATAGAGAGATTGATAGAAATAGATAAATGGATATATGTATATGTATACATGCATACATATAATACATCATATATAAAGATATATATACATATTATATATACATATTATACACACACACAACACACACACACACACACACACACACACACCACACACCACACACAACATATATGATATATTATATATATATATATAATGTTGTATATGTAATATATTGTATATATAATATATAATATATATATATTATTTTATATATATAATATATGTATGTATGTATATGCATGTATACATATACATATATCCATTTATCTATTTCTATCAATCCCTCTCTCCTCCCCCCTCTCTCCCTCCTCCCCGCTCCTCCTCCTCTCTCTCTCTCTCCTCTCTATCTATCTATCTATCTATCTATCTCTCATTTTCTTCCCTTCTTTCTCCCCTTTATTCCATGTATTTATAGATATTTCAAGCCACCACCGCTTTCTTTCCCATCACTTCTCACGAAAACTGCCACCACAGATGGATTTAATAAAATTTTAAAAAAAAAATAAATATGAAAATTTTATATATTATATATATATATCTTTTCTATATATATATACATAACTTAGAAAAACCCTACATCTCTCCCCCCACCTCCCTCTCCCCTGCCCATCGACACCCCCCTAATCCCCCCCCCCCGCCTGTCACTACGGCCCCTCCCCCCACCCATACACCACCTCCCCTCTAATTTTCCTTCTCCGCCCCTCTTCGCATCCCACGGAAAAGCGATAATCACGTGAGAAGAGAGATAAAGAAAGGAGGGTGCGAGGGGAACCAAATATTCTCCCAAAAAAGGGCAGGTCGAAGAAATTATCATGTATACTATTCTTGTTCCGCGGAGGTCCCTTTGCTGACCAGTGCTCGCCGGTTCTTTCTTTCGGCCCCTCTTTATCTTCCCGTTTGTCTGCCTTCTCTCTTTTTTAAATCGCACTCTATTTTTCCTTCTCTTATTTATTTTGTACACTCTATTTCGCTCTTCATCTCCCCTGCCTCAACCACCCTTAATTACATCCACCCAGGGCCCGTCCCCCTCACCCACCCACGCCACTCACCCCCCACCCCCCCTCTCCCGTACATCCTCACCCCCCCCCTCCTCATTCTCCTACCCCGTCCAAGTCATATATCAGCCGAGGGGCCATGACACATGTTGAGCGGGGAATGACACCCGGTGCCTATGACACCCACTGGATCTCGCAGTCGTACCGCCCTGCCTATGGGCCGGAGGCTTTTATGACACGGGTATGACATTGAGATGATTGTAAGACGGTACTTTACATTTAATTTGTTACGATTTTATATATCTACATACATACATACGTACAACTACATACATGCATACATACAGGTGTGTGTGTGGGGTGTGTGTGTGTGTGTGATGTATATATATATATATATATATATATATATATATTATATATATATATATATTATATATATTATATATATATATATGTTTATATATATATATATATATTTTATATTATATATTATTAAATACTTTTTTTTCTTTCTTTCTTTATCAATATTCTCTGCATGAGCACACGATTTATCATTGTTTTGATTTGGGCCCTTGCTTTTGTTTTCAAATAATTCTTGTTTTTAGAAGTTATTGCCTTGTGGAAATTATGTGTTGAGGTTGTTTTATGCCATGACGTTCTCTGCTGTTCGTGGGGATGATCTCTTTTTATTATTCACTGTTTTTTTTCTTGAGTTCGCTTTTCTTATCGTTACTATTATCTATGTCATCATCATTATCATTATTATCGCTATTATTATTATTACGTTATTTTTGTTATTAATAGCATTATCAATATTTATATTTTTATAAACATCATTAATTTCATAAACAGTATCACGCCATTAATATTGTTACCATGTTATTGTTATTATCATTATCATCATCACCATTATTATCATTTCATCCTCATTATATATATCAATACTATATCATTATCTTTATCATTATTTTATGTTTATACTTTGATGATTATTATTATAATTTATTACATTACCATTATAACAGCAAGTATTGTCATCTAATTTCATTATCATAATGTTATCGTTATTCTAATCATTTAAAAACCCTGAATTTTATCATTATAGCAACATATCATCATATCATATCATTATTTCTATTGTTATATTATTATTATCATTATATTATCAATATATCTCATCAATTAATTATCATTATCATTATATGTTTATATCACTATTACACATTTGTTGTTGGTTGTTGTTGTTGTTTGTGTTTTATTATTTGGGATTATTATTATATTTATTATTAGTATTATTATATTTTTAATTATTATTATTTAATATTATTATAATTATAATAAATTTTATATATTATTAATTATTTATTATTTTATATTTTTATTATTATATAATATCCCTCATCATCATCATATTTAATTATTATAGAAATTTTTATTATTATTATTATTATTTTTTTATTTATTATTATTATTATTATTATTTATATTTTTATTATTATTTTTTATTTTTTCATCATCATCATTATCACTATTTCTTTTATTTTTTTTTTTTTTTAAAAACTTTTTGTTTTTATTATTTCATCATCATAATCATCATCATAAACCCCCATCATCATCATTATTATTATTATCATTATTATTTATTGCTATTATTAGTATAGTATATTATAGTAGTATTTTGCTGTTGTTTTTAAACCCAATTTTTTATCATTATCTTATCATCATCATTTTCCCCATTCTTGTTTTTGTTATAAATTGGGTTTTTATTTTTTTAAAATCATTCTCATTCTACGGGGTTATCTTTATAAAATTGTTATTATTAATTTAAAACGATGTTTTTTAAATCATCATCATTATCACAACCATTCCCAAAAAACCATCCCTGTTTCCCTCTTTTTTTCGGCTTTTTCTGCTGAACGAAAAAAAAGTTAATGTTCATGTTCAAAAAAATTAAGAAAAAAAAACTGAATCCGATATCTTGTCTCCTTTTCCTGCTTTTCCTTTTTCTATCTTTTTTTTTTTTTCGTCGTTTTTCCCTTCCCTTTTTTTTTCTTTCTGTTTTTTTTTTTTTTTTTGTTTGTTTGTTTTTTTTTATTTTTTCTTTTTTTTCCCTCTTTTCTTTTTTTTCCTTTATTTTTTTTTTCCCCTTTTTTTTTTTTTTCAAACTTCCTTTTTTCCCTTTTTTTTTCCCTTTTCCCTCCTTTTTTTCCCTTTTTCCCCCTTTTTTCTTTCCTTCATTCCCTTTTTTAATTTTTCCCTTTCCTTTTTTTCTATTTTTTTTTTTTTAAAATTCTATTATTTTTTTTCCTTTTTTCCCTTCCCTTTTCCCCCTCTTTTTTTCCCCTTTTTCTTTTCCCGTCCCTTTTTTTTAGTTTTCCCTTTTTCCCTTTTTTTTTTTTCTCTCCTTCCTTTTCCCCTTTTGGATTTTCTGGCCCCCCAACCTTCAATTTTAAAGGTTTTTAAGATAATTTGATGGGAAAAAATGAAATGGGTTATCCCCCAAAAATACTACAATGAACTCTCTGGACCCTTTCTTTTAAAAACAAAAAAATAAAAATAGGTTTATCATGGCATGATCATAAAGATACAAATAAAAAATAAGATGAAAAAAAGGATAAGGGGTATAGATATAAATTTTTTAAAAAAAGTTTTTTTTTTTCCCCCTTTCCTTTTTTTTTTTTTGGAAGGGGTTAGGCGGTTTTTAGGGGAGCACCGGGGGGAGAGGGGCCGTAGATATTTTGGGGTTCCAAAATTTTTTTTTTTATTTTTTCCCATTATCTATTAAATATTTATATTATATTTAATTTTTAAAAATATATATTAAAAATATAATTTATAAATTTATATTTATTTATATATTAATAAATTAATTTTTTTATTTTATAATTAGATTAAAAATTTTTTTTTTAAATTTTTATATATTATATATTCCCATTTTTTTTTAAAAAAAAAAAAAAACAAAAAAAAAAAAAAATAATTTAAAAATAATTATTATAATTATATAATTTTTAAAAATTTTATTTTTTTTTTTTTTTAAAAAAAAAAAAAAAAAAAAAAAAAAAACCCCTTTTTATATATATTATATTTTATTAAAATTATTATATATTTTTAATATATCATATTTGTTTTTTTTGTTTTTTTTTTTTTTTTTTTTTTTTGGATTTTTTTTTTTTTATTTTGGGAAAAATTTAAAAAAAAAAAATTTTTTTAAAAATAAAAATAAAAATTTTATTTAAAAAATTTAAAAAAAAAAAAAAAAAAAAAAAAAAAAAAAAAAAAAAAAAAAAAAAAAAAAAAAATTTTTTTATATTTTATATTTTTATTTTTATATATATATATAATTAAAATTTTTTTAATTATTTTATATATATATTTTTTATATATTATATATACCAAAAAACCCCCCACACAAAAACACACACACACACACACCCACACCCCACACACCCACACACCACCCCCCACACCACACCCCAAAAATTTATTATATATAAAATTAAAATAGATAAAATTAATATATATTAAAATATTCTTAGTATAATTTGTGTGTGTTTGTGTGTGTGTGTGTGTGTGTGTGTGTTTTGTGTTTGTGTGTGGGGTGGGGTGGTATATATATTTTTTGGGGTGTGTATCTTTTTTGATATATAATAAAATATATATATTATTTTATTTTTATATTTTATATTTTTTAGAAAAATTTTTATATATTAATTTTGAATTATCTTATATTTTTTATAATTTTATATTTTTAAATTTTAATATATATATATATATATAAAATTATTTTATTTTTGTATATTTTATAAAATATATATTATATATGATTATTATTTTTAAAATAAAATTATACTATATATATACTAATTTGTGTGTGGTGTGTTTTTGATATATTTATAATATTTTTTATATTTATATATATATTTTTATTTTTATATATATTTATATATATATATAAAACACCACACCCCCCCCACACAACCCCAACACCAAAACACACACACACACACACACACACCCACACACACACACACACACACAAAAACACACAAAAAAACATATATAAAAAATTAAAATTATATATATATTTTTTTTTTGTGGTGTGTGTGTTTTGGGGGTTTTGTGTGTGTGTGTTTGTGTTTTTTGGGGTGTGTGTGTTTTTGTGGGGTGGGGTGTGTGGGGAGTATTTATTTGTGGGGTTTTATAAAATTTTATAAAATTTATATAAAATTTTATTTATTATATATATTATATATTTATATATATAATTTATATTTTTATATTATTTTTAATTTTAAAACAAAAAAGGGGAACACACATACTACTAAATACAAAACATACAAAATGTATGTGTGTGTTGTGTGCGTAAATAGAAAAATGGGAATGAATGAAAAAAATAAATATGGAAATGATTAAATAATGGAAATCACTTAAACCTTGCCTTTGTTTTCAAAACACGTCGACCCCTTTTGGGAAAGCTTTTAACCCTTGGGGAAAAAATGCTGGAGGCCCAACCCAGGTCACTAGAAATGTATATTGGCCCCTTCCCCCCCCCCCTTTTTCCCTTGCTTTGAGAGTCGTCATAAACACTCGGGGCCTTTTTTGGAAACTCATTAAGGGGCCGTTTTGTTTTTTCTGGGGAACTAAAACGAAATGCTGCCCCCCCCCCCCCCGTTTTAAAGCGCGGGTTTAAATTCCCAAAAGGGAGGGTGGAATTGACTCGTTGTTTATGTATGCAAATTTCCCGCGGGGCGCTTGGGGCTTTGCCTCACTTGTTTGGCCTCGCTTTTTTGAAGAAGAATTGCTTTTGGGGAAATGGGGGTGCGCTTTGTCCGTTCTGTGTTTTGTATTCATGCACATTCTACAGAGCAGCAAAAAAACTATATATATATATATATATAAAATATATAAAAAATATAAATTTTGTTAATTATTTTAAAAAAATAAAATATTATTTTATTATCTGTTTATTTTAAAAAAAATATAGTATAAATATATATATATATAATTTTATAAAATATTATATAAAATATATTGATTTTTAAAATTAATATTAATATATATATATTATATATATAAAAATATTGGTATTTTATACTATATTTTAAAAATATAATTTATGTATCTTTATATATATATTTATTATATATTACAAAATATATATCCAATTATATTTTTACCCATTATATATAAAATTATATATATATTTTTATTTTATTTTTATTAAATATATATTATTTTTTTATATATTATTTTTATTATAAAATATTATATATATTATTTATTTATTTGTTGTATGAAATTAAAGGGCATGTATATGTATTTTTTTTTTTTTTTTATTGACTACTTTTCAAAATAAAAATAATACTAATGAGGATGATGGTGAGATAAAAATGATGATAATAATTTTAAAAATAATAATAATAATAATAATAATAATAAAAATATCATAACAATGATAATTAAAAATAGTAGTAGCAATAATAAAAATAAAATTTAAAAATAATAATAATAATAATAATATAAAAATAAAAATTTAAAAATTTTTAATAATTTTATAAAAAAACAACAAAACAAAAAACAAAAACAAAAACAACCCGTGATAAAAAAACCCTTTTGACAGTGCCCCCACATTTTTTGGATCTTAAAACCCCTTAAAAATTTTTCAAGCCCTCTCCGGGTTTTAATCATTTTTCTTCGAAAAAAGCATGACTTATGGGAGACAATTCTTACTCCCAAACACGAAAACGGTATTTTATTTCAAAAAACATGCGAATCAAATGGGGAATCTTCCGGGGTGATTTTTTTTTTTCCCCCCTCTTTTTATTCGTATGGCACTTTTTCCCACTCTCCCGTTTCTTAACAACCCCGGGTAGGGGTAAAAATCTGGCCCAAGAAAAATCAATCATTTATTCTATTTTGGATGACTTGAAACTTTATGCTCAGAATGATGTGAATTTGGGAAAAGGGTTTCGAAAAAATGTAAAAAATTTCAGTGATGACATAGGGGATGAAGTTTTTTGGGCTCATAAATTGCCCAAAGCAACCTTTTTAAGGGGACGGAAAAATGTGCTCTGACAATATAAAATTAAGTATTGATACCGTAAAAAAAAATTAGATCAGGGAAAAAACCTATAAAAATCTAGAAAAAACAAAGGAAAAGGGGTACACCAACATAGAGGAAAAAAAAAAGTATAAATGCCTCCAAAAGTTTGGGGCCCAACCTGAAACAAATTAAACTCAAAGAAAAAACCAACCAAACAAACCCCTCTTGCAATAAACCCGTGGTTACAAAATAATTTTTAAAAGTTTATACAATGGAACTTACGTGAACTCAAACCCAAATTTACACCTAAAATTGGACAATTTACGGGAAACCCCCGAATTTTATTCCCTAAATCAAACGTAGAACCCCTCTGTACGGCCCCCAGAAATAAGGAGGTAGGGGTTTTTTATGCAGTTTTGGGAAATTTTCGTACAAAAAAAAACATTGGTCTCTTTCAATCTTAGATTTAACCAACAAATTTGGGTCTTTTAATTAGTTTAGTTACATGAAAACTCCCAAAAGGTTTGCAAATCAATAGGGAAAAAGGAAACAAAAAAATTTTTTTCAAGGAATTAAGGGGATTGGAAACGAAAAAATCCGGGGGATATGTTGCCACCTGGCTGCTAAATAAAAAAAAAAAACAAAGAAGGTCCGACCCAAAAAAAAAATTTAATCCCAGGTGGCATGAAAAGCCTCTCCACGGACCGTTTTTATCTCGAAGCAAAAACACTGATGTTTGATGAAAATGCCAAACCCCTCAGTGGGGTTAGAAACTAAAGGGCTTAAAAGGGGGGCAGAGGGTTTTTTTTCTTGGGAGCCCAAAATCAAAATTTGTTTTTCCAAACATCAACAAAAATCTTGCACTGGCACGCCAAAATGTAAGTTTTTGTGAAAACAAGGTTGAGACAAATTTATCTCCCTTTTATATGGTTGCTCCCCTATTAACAACAAATAGTAACAAAAACGACAAAAGACAGAGTGGGAAGTACCTGCCGGAAGATCTGGGAAAAACCCTTTTTTTTTTCGGAACCAGGGTATGGTACAAAAACCATCCAACCCCTTACTGAAAGGAAAAATGCTACAATCTTTTGGGAAATTTTTCCAATTTACACAGATCGTACTATATAAGCCCAAACGTCCACATTGTCATCAAAGGGAAAAAAAAACAACACCGCCTGTTTATAGACATGAGCTCCCTTCAACGAACTCTCAGCAAAAGGGTTTTGAGAAAATTCAAGGTTAAAAAAAACCCCCCGGAAATAAAGGGGGAAAAGATTTTGGGATTTAAAAAACAAAAATTTGCCTTTTTGTTATTGGGGCCTTGGCCTTATAAAAAAGGGGACTGATAAATTTCTTGAAAAAATACAGGGAAATCCCAAAAACCCAAAAAAAAGCTTAAACAGCACAGCGCCTTTTTTTCAGAAGAACCCCAAACATCTTAAATGTTTTTTGTGATTGAAATTGATTGGTTTTTGATTTTTTTTTTGTTCTTCATATTTTTATGTGTTTTTGTTTTATGTTCCATTGCCCTCAAACTTTAAAACACCCTAGGTCCCCCTGGTAAATGCTCTGTTTTTATTTTAATTACAATCTAAGGAAAATTTTGCATTGAAAATAATATAAAAATAAAAAAATAAAATAAATCAAAAAAAAAACAAACTTAAATGGCCAAGGGGAAAAGTATAATGAGGTAAATTTCTGCTTTACTATGCATTTGGAAACCTGCTGCAAAAGTTTGGGAAGTTTTTTTGGTTTTTTTTTTTCTCTCTCTCTCTCCTCTCTTTTCCCGTTTTTTCTTTTTCTCTTTTCCCCCTCTCTCCTCCTCTCTCTCTCCTCTAAAATATATATTATAATATATTTTATTATATTTATATTATAAAATTTTATATTTTTTTTATTTGTATATGTTGGATGTGTATTTTATTATTGTATATATATTATTTTAATTATATATTATATATATTTTTTATATAAATTTAAAATATATGTGTGGGGGGTGTGGTGTGTGTGTGTGTGTGGTGTGTTTTGTTGTGTTTTTTTTGCGTGTGTGTGGGGTGTGTATGTGTAGTAGTTGTGGTGGGTGGGGTGTGGTGTGTGTGTGTGTTGTGTTTTGTGTGGTATGTGTGTGTGTTTGTGTGTGGGTTTTTGTGAGTGTGTGTTGTGTTTTATATGTATGTTTTTTTGTTGTGTGTGTGGGTGGGGTTGTGTGTGTGTGTGTGGTTGTTTTTTTGTGGGGTGTGTGGGGTGTTTGTGGGGGTGTGGGGTGTGTGATTGTTTCCATACTGGAGTTTTTATTCCCCCCGTTTACAGATGCAAAAACCCGTTGCACAAAAGTTATTGCATGTCCCCCCTATAAGCCTCTTTGACCCGAAATCGAAGCTTGAACTCGATAAAAATCTTGATAAAAATTTAACATTAGTCACAAACTTGACAGATAAAATACTTGGTTTCTGTAACTTGAAAAGTCTCCCTGATCGCATCTGCGTTATGTATAAAAATTTTTTTTTTTCTTAAATTCTGGGCATTCACTGCAGTCATCATTGCGTGGGAAATTTGGAAAAATATGGGGTTCCTGTGAGAGGGTTGGGGAAAGGTTATTATGCTTGGCCCACTGTAAATGGAATAAAAATGTTAAGATGATGAGTGATGATGATGATGATATATGATGATGATATATGAAAAATGATGAGAATAATGTGATAGAGAGGAGGAGGGGGGAAGGAGGATAAAAATAATCATTATTATTATTTTATTTTATTATCATTATTTCATTATTATTATTATTTTTATTATTTTTTATTTTATTATTATTGTTATCATTTTTTATTATTATTTTTACCGTTATTGTTATTATTATTATTATTATTATCATTATTTTATAAAGACAAAAAAACAAAAAGATGATGATTTATGATGATGATGATGATATGATGATGAATGATGATATGATGATTAGATATGATATATGATTGATGATAATACTGATGATAAAAATAATAATGATATGGGAAAATAAAAAGTAAAAATAAAAATAAATAATAAATTACAAAATTTAAAAATAATAATAATAATAAATTTAAAAATAAAAAAATAATAATAAAAATAATAATAATAAAAATATAATGTAATAATAATTTAAAATAAATAATGACAACATGATAAAAATAATATGTAATATGATGATGATGATATGATGACGGACATGACGTGATGATGTGATATGATGATGTGATTAGATGATGATGAGTGATGATGAATGATTTGATATGGTATGATAATAATAATATTAGTAATATTGATAATGATAATAATTTAAAATAATAGTGATAAATAATAAAATTAACTTTAAAAATAATAAAAATTTTCAATATATCAAAATAAAAATCATATAAAATAATGAAATAATATTAAATAATGATAATGGTTATGATAAAAAAACGATAAACATAATAATAGAGAAATTTTAATAATAAAAAATAATAAATAAAAATAATAAAAATATAATAATAATAAAAATAATAAAAATGATGATGATGATAATATAAAAATAATGAAAAATGTATGATGATAAAAATAATGTCTAGTAATAATAATAAAAACTATAATATATAATTTACAAAAATGTCATATAATAATCATAATAAATAAATAATAATTGAATAATAAAAATGGTTATGATAATAATAAACGATAAAAATAATATAGAGAATAAAAGATTATAGAAATAATAAAAAATGATAATAATGATAATGATAAAGATAAAGATGATAATGATACTGATAATAATAAAATGATAATGATGATAATGGTGATGACGATGATGATGATGATGATGATGATGATATTAATGATGATGATTGATGATGGATGATGATGATGATGATGATATAATGATGAAATGATGATAATTGATAAGGAATGATAATTTTAACAAAATGTGACACACACACACACAAAAAAATATGCATAAGTACATATACCAAAACATAGACGTTATTAAGTTTATGCCGGGCATGTGTACATTTGCCAAGCAAGTAACAAGCAAAACCGGAGCCGCCCCCCCCCCCCCTCTGGGCCGCCGCCCCTACCATCACCCTTTTACACCCCCTGACAAAATAATCGCAACGCGCCCGCTTTGCCTGGCCGGGGTCCCCCTTGGGGCGTTTTTCGGGTTTCGTCTTAGGGCCGGGCGTGGGGGATCAGGGGTCAGTCCTTTATTTCGGGGGCAACTCGAGGCCAGGCACGGAGGCGACGCAGCGCGGGGCGGAGCAGAGCGTCACTTCGGGGCCTTCCGCGTTGTCCATTGGTTGGGTTTACCTCAAAAAATGGAAAAACCCCCTCCTTTTTTTTTTTTTTTTTTAGGGGGGGGGGGGGGATTTGTTAATTTTTTTTAAAGGGGCGTTTTAAAGCTGATCTGCTCCATCTTGTCCATTTTTTTTTTCTGCCCATGGGGATTTATTGATTCGCAAGTCAAACGTTACGTTCTGTTTTAACAAAATAATCCCTCCTTTTATATCTGTTGCTTTTTGCTCTATTTATCTAAAAATTTTTTTTTTTTCACCCCCCCTTCAAGCTACAAAAGTTTTCGGAAACCTCTAAAAAATTAATAAAATAGCGTAGATCTTAAACTTAAAGAGTAGTTATCCTTTATAAAAGTACGTATCTTTCCAAATGTGATGAAAAAATGTGTGTGTGTGTGTGTGTGTGTGTTGTGGTTGTGTGCGTGTTTTTGGGGTGTGTGTGTTGTGTGTGGGTTTGGGGTGTGGTGTGTTGTGTGTGGTGTGTGTGTGTGGGTTGTGTGTGTGTGTGTTGTGTGTGACCTTTCAAAATGTTATTATTTATAGGGGCTCTTGGCCCGGGTTTGGTGGGTGCTGGCAGCAGAGCGTGGTTTTTTTTTTCAGAAACGTCCCCGGGAGTTTAACGCACATGCGGAATAGTCTCGGAATTTAATCATTGGACAAACGGCAGAGATAGCTTCCCCTCATGGACTGCAAACAAAACAAAATTTGGGGCCTTTACTTTTTTTACATATTGTTGGTTCCTGATACTCCCAAATATTGGGCCCACACTGATCAAACCCCCGGGGCATTCCGTTTTCATGATGAATGATATCCTATATATAAATATATTATTTTAATAATAATATATATATATTATATAATTTAAAAATTTGTGTGTGTGGTTTTTTGTGTGTGGTGTGTTGTGGTGTGTCTTGTGGATTGTGTGTGTGTGTGTGTGTGTGTGTGTTTTTCTGTATGTATATATATAATTAAATATTATATATTTTTATATATATATGTAGTATAATAATAAATTTTATATATATATATATATTTTATTTTATATTTGTGTGTGTGTTGTGTGTATTACTATGTGTGTGTGTTTTGTGTTTTGTGTGGGGGTTTGGGGTTTGGGTGTGTGGGGTTTAAAGTGTGATTTTTAACCCACACACCACCCACACACACCACAACACACACCAAAACACACACACACACACACACACACCACAATTATATATATATTATATATTAATATTAATAATAACATATTTCCCGTAAAAAAAAAATTCCCCTCAGGCGTCGTATTGTAAGTAAGAATAGGCAGCCTAATTTTATGTTTATTAACTTTTGAATGTAAACAAAAACCCCCACATCGTCTGTCAAAAAGAACCACTGAAAAGTCTATTGAAATAGTAATTACAGTGTCGGTTCTGAATTTTAAAAATTGACAAAAAACTGTAAATATAAAAAAGTAAAGAATATCATATATATACACACAAAAAGCAAATGAAAAACCCAAAGTAAACTACTATAAACTATAATTGAAAAATAACAAAACAAAAAGTAAAAACCAATATGGGAAAATAACCTAAGTGGGGTTGGGAGGGAAATCTATTGATGAATAAAGGGGGTTGCGGTGGTTTTAGGTTTTTAAATCGGGGGTTTCATCTTTTGTATCAGCGGTTCTGGAAAGATAAAATCAGGGGGGGAGGAGTGTGAGGATAGAATCTAAAACTGCGTTACAGAAGGGTGTGAGTAAAGTTAAAATGTTCTTTTATTGCCGAAAAAAATGGTTTACTCAGGGGAAAAGGCCCATCCTGAAGATTTTTCCTTTGTGTTTTAGGAACGGGGTCGTAACCCCGTGAGGTAGACCCCCCTCCAGCTTGGTCAAGGGCGGTAAAAGAGTAGACTACCTTGAACTTAAATTTTCTCTCAAAGGCTGTTTTTAGAAATTTTGGGAATTTGTTGTGTTATGAACCAAAAGTTAATTTATTTGGGGGGAAATTAAATTTTTAAAAAATGTTTCAGCTCTCCTAATTTTAAAACTTTAAAATACCCCAAAACGGTATTTTTTAAAATACTATGGTCTTTTTTTTAAAAGTAAGGGAGTATGTGTGTGTGTTTATATATATATATATATATATAATATTATATATATATTATATTTAAAATATATATATATATATAATACCATATATATATACATTATATATACTATATATACATATCTATATAAATATATATATATATCAATATATATCACATATATATAAAATATATTACATATATAATAATATTTTATATACTATATATATAAATATATAAATATTTTATACATATATATACAATATATATTTATTTTTATTTATGTATATATGTTATATATATGTATAGATATGTGTATATATATTTGTATATATATTATATTATATATATATATTTTTATGTATACTATATATATATTATAATGTATATATATGTTTTTTATTATTATTATTATTATCTATATATTATATATATATATATATATATATATATATTATAAAATATATAATATATATATATATTATATATTATATATATATTTTTAATAATATTTTATATATATATTATATATATATTATATAAAATATATTTAATTTTATATGGTATTTTTAAATTTTTTATTATATTTAAAAATAATTTTATAATATATTATAGAATTAAAAATAATAAATATATTCTATATATTTATATTATATAATATATATTTTTATATATATATATCTATCATATAACAATTTTATATTATTTTATATTTAAAATTTTATATATATTATATTTTTATTAATAATATATATTATATATATATTTATTATATTATTTTTTTTTTTTTAAAAAAATATAATATTATATATCTATATATAAAATAATTTTTTTTTATTTAAAATTTTTTATAAATTTTTTTTTATATTTTTTTTTAAAAAATTTAAAAATATAAATTTAAAATTTATATTATTTAATATATTTTTAAATTTTATATTAAAATATAAATTTAAATTTTATATAATATCCTATATAATTATAATTTAAAAATAATATATTTTAATAAAAATTTTTTAAAAAATTTTTTATATATAATATATTTAAAATTTTTTTTTTTATTAAAATTTATAATATTTTAAAATTTTTAATTTAATTTTTAATTATATTTATTATTTAATTAAATAAAATTTTTTAAATTATTTTAAAAAAAATTTTTTTATTATATATTTTAAATTATTTTAAAAAAAAAAAATTTTTTTTTTTTTTTAAAAATATATTTTTATATTATTTTTTAATATTTATATTTCTTTTAAAATATATTTATATATATTATATATATATTTAAATAAAATTTTTATAATTATATTATATTTTATATATTAATATATATTTTTTATAATATAATTTTAAAAATTTTAAAATAAATTTTTTTTCAAAAAAAATTTTTTAATTATTAAAAAAATATTAATATTAATCTAATTTTTTTTAAATTTATTATTTTAAAAAAAATTTTTTTTTTTTATTTAAAATATTTTTTTAAAAAAATTTTATTTCTATTAAATTTTATAAAATTTTTTATTTTTTTTTATATTTTTATTTTATTTTTTAAATTTTTTTTTTCTATATTTATTTTTTAAAAATATCCCATTTTCCATTTAAATTTATTTTTAAATTTTTAAATTTTTCTTTTATTCTTTATTATATTTCATAATTTCTATAAACCCTTTTTATTTTATTTAAAATTATTTTTTAAAATTTTTTAATATATATTTCTAATTTTTCTTCTTTTTTAAAACTTAAATTTATATTTTACCCTTTTTTAAAAAAATTTTTCTTCCCTTTTTTTTTTTATATTTTCCTTTTTATTTTATCTTTTTTATTTTTTATTTCCCCATTTAAAATTTTTTCTTTTATATATTTCCCTTTTTAATTTTATTATTATATAATTAATTAAAATATTTTATATAAAAAAAAATTTTATTTTATATATTTTTTTATTTATATAATTTTTTTTTTTTTTTTTTTTTTTTTTTCACTAAACTTTTTTCCTCATCTCTCTCCCCCGCATCTAAAGGGAAAAAAAAAGCCACCAAAAACCCATGCATCACCCCCCTTCCCCCAAAAATCTTAAAAAACACCCTCACTTTCTCGGCAATCGTCCCCCGCCGAAAATAAAGGAAGTCGCCTCACCCACGTCTCTTACATACTAACAGAAACCAGCTGGAAACACAACGTGACTGAAACATTGACAAGTTGAATCTCTCGTTAACTGTTTTGCGTGTCTTTGCAGTCTCTTTGCATACATAACGGGTCGTAGATTGGTTGGCTCTTTGTTGGCTAAATTGCTTCTGTTTTTGTTGGTTTTGTGGCAGGGTTGCATATTGTTGATTGGTGTTGCTGTCATTGGTGTTGCAAGTTGTGTTATTGATATTATTATCCCATTATCGTCTTTATTATCATGATCAATGTTTTTACTTAATATCATTAATAATTTTGATATTATTTTGTCTTTGCTCTTAATTAATGTTGCTCTATTTTGTTTTTCTTTATTCATTACTTGTTGATTTTCTTCCTTATTTGGTTTAGTTTTCGCCTTGTATTTCGTTTTCTGTTCTGCAATACTAGCTTTACTGATTTCTAATTCTGCATCAGTTAAATTTTATTTACACATTTACTTTTTAATCATTTAATTTATTTATTTCAATTAATTTATCTGCCATTCTGTTTCATTTTACTTTCTTCGTTGGTTTCTCTCCCTTCTCTTTGTCTTTGAGTAGGTGTCCACCCATTTCAAGTCACTTCCCCTTCGCTCCTCTTTCACCTTCTTTTTTCATTCTTTGCCCTTCATTGCTTCTCGCAGCCTTTACTTTTCTCTTCATGACCAATTCAGTTTTTCCCATTTCTTTGTTCTCTCTCTCTCTCTCTCTCTCTCTCTCTCTCTCTTCTCTCTCTCTCTCTCTCTATCTATCTATCTATCTATCTATCTATCTATCTCTCTCTTTCTCTTTCTCTCTCTCTCTCTCTCTCCTTCTCTCTCTTCTCCTCTTTCTCTCTCTCCTCTCTTTCCTCTTCTCTCTCTCTCTCCTCTCTCCGTCTCTCTCGTCTCTTTTCCCCTCTCTCTCTTTTCTCTTCTGTCTTTTCTCTCTCTCTCCTCTCTTCCTCTCTTTTCTCTCTCTCCCCTCTCTCTCTCTCTCTCCTCTTCTCTTCTCATTCTTCTCCTTCTCTCTCCTTCCCCCATCTCTTCTTATCTCTCCTCTCCTCTTCTCTCTCTCCCCTTTTTTCTCTCTCTCTGTCTCTGTCTCTCTCTCTCTCTCTCTCTCTCTCTCTTCTCTTTTCCCCTCTCTCTCCTCTCTCTCTCCTCTCTCTCTCTCTCTCTCTCTCTCCTTCTCTCTCTCTCTCTCTCTCTCTCTCTCTCCTCTCTATCTCCCTCTCTCCTTTTCTCTTCCTCTCTGTCTCCTTCTCTCTCTCTCTCTCTCTCTCGACGGGATTCAGGTGTCCACTTACTGGACACCTCATATGGATATTATTATTACAGGGTTTGTAAAATTACCCCCTTGCTTGCTTGTTTAGATTTGCAAAGTTCGGCCGCCCGGTTTTCACTAGGCCCCGGGCCGGCTTTTTTATGCTTCCGGGGGCGCATCGGTGCTTCCGGGGGGGTGGGATTGCCAGCAGGCCTCTTACCGTGGTGAAGCATCCGCAACCCTTTTTACCACCCGGGCGGCTGTGTTCTGGGGGGTTTTTGTTTTAAGGATTGCGTGTGCCCCCCCCGCAATTCTCCAATGTGAAATCATTGGCGTTTCGGCTCCCGCATGCTGCAACACCTCTCTTCCGTTCTATGGTTTGTATAACGGGGCCTGCACAGTGGACCTAGGCGCTTTTGGGCGAATGACTTCGTCCCTCTGTTGTTTATTTCAGAGTCCCAGTGTTCACCTTTGGCATCTGAGTACCACTGGCCGGGGGAATGTCTCGTTTCCTCTCTGTAAAAGCTGCAGGAGGAAGGAGTTGGCCGCCACCGTACACTTCCTCCAATAAATTTCGGCTCTGATGTATTTCGGGGTTTTGGGGGGCATACCCCGGCCCGTTCGGCTAATCTTCAGCAGCTCATTCCCTCTGATCCTTTGGCTGGAAACCCATTTATATAATTCTTCCCCCCCTGAGAAAGCCCCTTTGGGTTTTATTGTGCCGTGGTTGTCAGGAGGTAGATGTTGTCGGGGTGACGCTGCTAAAGACGTCGACGGCCCCTTTGGAGTCTGTGTGTATGCCCGTGTCCTTTCTCAGGGACGCGTTCTCGGCCCCCTGATAGCAACTACCTCTGCCGTCGAGGGGCGTTGTCTGTTCCCTCATGGTATTGTGATCCCTTGCTGAAAACCCGGGGCCTCAGTGTGGGAAAGGGATCGACCGTCCGTCTGTGTAATATGTTCGCCCCCCGGGAGGGGTGATGGTGCAATACCCTCTGGGTTTCTGCCTTTGGGCTGGGGTACATTTCATTTTTTTTGTTGCCTCTCATCCGGGAAACTCATCGAGGTTTGTCCCACGGCGGGCTTCGCAAAGTCGGGTGTGGGGGACCCATGCCCTTGGCCCGGCTGGGGCGATTGCCCCGGGGCTGTGGAAACCAGAGTTGTTTGCAAACACTCTTTTCTTGTTCTGGGCGTCTGACTATTTTGTGTTTTGGGTTGGTTCCTGGGAGCCTGGGGCCTTTGATAAAATTTGTGCTGCCTTTAGATCATTCGTGGGGCCAAAGGGGGGAAAGGTTTGTCTCCACTAGGGGGTTTTGAGGACCTTCGCCCCCCCTTTGGGGCCCCAATGCCCGGGGGCTTCGTTTGGACTGTCTCCAATCGGTCTTTTTTTTTTTCCTTGTGCCAAATAAAGGCGAGGGGGGCATATCTATAAGGGGCCGCAGCATGTACGTAGAAGATCTTGTACTCTGTTCGGGCCCCCATCTCTTCCACTCATTACCTCATGACAGACAGTCTTCCTTTGTTGGTAAAGCGGGTGGGGACCTCCTGGGGGAAGGAGAGGGCCCGGTCTATCCTTACCCCAAGGGTAGGGGTATTCCTAACCCCCTCCAAGTCCATTCCCGGATTTTCAGGGGCCCTTAAACTCTCGTCTCAAAGCCTGGCCTTGGTTTTGGGCTGCGAGATCTTTAGTCCGTCCTGAAAACCTCCTCGTCCCAACCAGACACGCTGGCTTTGTTTACAATGTGCTCCATGGAGATGATAGCAGATCGTCTGCTAGGAGATGTCTTGCCCCCCTGGGGGTTTATGTTGAGGTACGGACATTATGTGAAAAAAAGGGGGGGACTGAAACCCACCCGTGGTTTTCCATTTCTAGTGGCATGTGCTGTGATAGGTGACCTTGGAAATTTGACTCTGCTGTTCTTTCTAAGTAGTCCCCTTTCCACCCGGTTCCCTCTGATTCCTTTTGGATCAGGCTCCCTGAATGGAAAGAGGACTTGCCAATTCAAAACCCTTCTCCGGCCGGAATCTCCACAGATGCGCCCTGTTTTTGTGCTAAAGGCGGGGCTATGCTGTGCGCTGGCTCATGCCCCGGTGACCCGGGAGTGTTCGTGTGGGGCCCCCCTTTTTCCATTGGACCCGGGTTCGTACCATCCTCTGGGGCATCTGGCCCAACAGCGGGAGAGAGATGGGGCGGTATTTCCCCGCCCCTTTGGGTTTAGGGATGGAACATGGTAGCCCTTTTTTCCCAGCTCTGGGGTAGGGGGAAGTTTCCCCGGGGAATGCAAGCTCACCACCAGTCCCAGGCGGGGATGATGGGGTAGAACCCCATCATCGCCCGGGGCTGAGTTGAAATTTGCTTTGTTGCATCTCTTATTCCCTCGAAAAGAAAACCTGAGTTAGGGTTCGGTGCCCTTTCTCTGATTTGAGAAAAGTCTGTCGGGGTTGTGGGCTTTTCTTGTTTTGCCCTCAGTTGGGCGGGCAGACTGCGCTGCTCTTCTTTCGCAAGAATCTTGCGCCGTCTGTTGGCCTCTCCCTGGGGGTCGTGGTGCGTCATCTGGGGGTTTGAGGGGCTGGGGGCTGCTTGACCCTTCCCAAGCTCTGAGAGGGTGGTACGGTGTCAAAAGACCCACCACCCCAGCCATTTTTTCCTGCCTCACTCTCGGGCATTTTTTCCTTCCCATCCCTCACCGCCTCCCTTTAAGGCGGGTTTCGGGGGTTCTTTGCCTTCGAAATGTTTTGGCACATGTTTACCTTGGGGTTGACCCCCTATTTTCCCCTTGAATCCAGGGTCCTTGTGACTCCTGACCCAGGCCGATTTTTGGGTATGGTCATGAGCTGCCTATAATGTCATTTAAAAGTCTGGCTTGTAGCATTCCACTTTTTTCGCCTGTGTGGGTTCATTCTTCTCAGACAGCGCCAAAGGCGCTCTGGCGCCGCCATTTGGCCTTGTCGTTTTCCATCTTGATTCGGTCGGTTTTTCGGCGGGGCCCCCTACCCTGGGGTTTTTAGTGCCTAAGGGTCACTATACGGTCTCATGACACCCACCATCCTCTCCCCCAAAGGGGCCGGGGCCCGGGGGTGGGGTCTAGGACCCCCTCCCTCACTGCGTTGGTCCGGGCTGTTGAGGAAGCGTCTGGGGGAATGTCTCGACACGTTGGCTATGTGAGGGCCACCGCCCCGGGTGCCCTCGGGACCAGAGGGGGTGGTGTGATTGAATCCCCCCTATGATCCGGGGTCGTGTGCTGCGGACCTACCGGCTATGTCTAAGCTACTAAGTGTGCCCTGACACGTTGTAAAATTTCAGGGGTCCCCCGGCCTTTTGAATCTCAGGAAAGGATTAAACTTTTCCCCACGTGGGGTCTCGGCTTTGCGGGCAGGAATGTTCCCTTTCCCCAGGTACAGGCCTCTTTTCCTCGAACGTGGCGGGGGTAACGTATACCCTGAGAAGCGCAGTTTCGCTATAATGTCCCCCCTGGACTGACGATGTCATCTCCTGATCGCCTATTGCGTGGAGGAGGGCCCACCCTTGGGGGGCCACAGATGTTCCCTGCAAATATTTAAATTTTTCGTGCATATGTTACTAAAAGAAGTTACTCAAGACTCGCCATTCGGTTGACGGTCGAGCTGACAACTCCTTGTGAGATCCTCACTGCTTGGGGGCCTCTTTCGGCTGTCAGGCTATCCCTGGTCCCTGGGGGGGGGAGAGCCCTTTTTAGCTCTGACTTTTTTGTCTTTGGCTTTTTCTCGGGCCCCGGTGTTTCGTGCTTGGCTTGGCTTGCCCGGGGAGGGCCCGCCTTCTGATTCGGCTTGTGGCACTGAACCCGGTTGGGTCGCCTGGAGGGCATACCTGGCTAGGCCTTTCCGTGGGGGCAAGCCGGCGGAGGGGAGGGAGCCGCCTGGGCAGGGGGAGGAGGGGGTGGGCCTTCTCCATCTTCCTTCCCTTTTGCTTTTTTTGGTCGTTTTCAGGCGCATGCAACATTACGGCCTTTTCCGCCTCTTTCCCCGGGCCTGGGCAAGGGTATGCCACTGCTGTGACCACAGCCGTGACGTATCGCATGTCCCCCTCGTCGAAAACTGTCTTCTGGGTCTGGGGGGGCCTGTGTGCGTTGGAACCCCCTTTTTTCCCGTGGTTTTTCGCCTTTCTTTTCTTGGGGGAACCCTGTTTTCGGATCTCCGGTTTCGCGGGGGGCACCCCTCTTGGAGGCGGGAGCCTTTCGCGGGGCCCCCCCCAGACGTGGGGGCCCGGGGGGCGGAAAAAAGCTGGGTTCTTTTTTGCACCCCTTTCCGTTTGAGGGCCCCCTCTTTCCTGACAGAGCAAACCAGGCTCCAGGCGTGAGCCTCTTGGCACAGTTAGGACGGCGTTTTGCCCCCAGGCCTTGGGCACACCCAGTTTTTGGGCCGGGGACGACACCACATTTTGGCTTGGCGAAAAGCCGGGGTTCCCGACTTTCTGGGACTTGAAACACCGAATGGTTTTGCACAAATGCGTGGTTGTAGGGACCCCAGTTCCCAGATAAGGGTGGGGCTTGGGGTACCTTTTAGGTCACCAAAGGGCCCGGTTGGGTCTTCCCCCTTTGACAATCGGGGGGCCTCCACCCTGTGGGTGTGATGCTTCACCTCCAATCTATGAGATAAGCCAAATAGCCCACTTTCTCCTTTCCTCGGGTTCAGTGGGGAGGCTCCTTTCCCTCCCACTTTTAATCCTTTTCCCCCTGCAGGAAACAAAAGGGGGTTGACTTTGGGGACATGTCTGCCCCGATCTCGCGCAAAACCCGGGTCGACACCGATTTTGCGCTGGCTTCCCATGCCCTTTCCATTTGGTAGGCATTGTCGAAGCCTTCGGGGTTTTCGGGGCCTTGAATTTCGGGAAAAGCCCTTGGGGGGCCGACTCGCCATCAGAGTCGGCTCCGGCCTCGGCCGTTTCGGTCCGCCCTTTCGGCTTTGGGGGTTGCTCGTGGAGGCACCACTGTTTTTTGGCTGGTTTCAGCTGGGGCTCCTGATTCGTCATTTGGGGGGGTCTGGGGGGGCTCAAGGGCCTTCCCGGTCTGGGTGCTGGGCCCGGGGGGGCTCAATTAGCCCATAAAACCATATTATTAGTACCGCTATTTCTCAAAAAAATGAAAAAAAGTGTTTTCAGCTTCTTCGAATTAGGGGTCGGTAGGGCCCTGGAAAATGAAAAAAACGGGTTGGTATTGATTAAAAAAGGAGTGGTTTTGTTGGGTTTGGAGGGGGGGGGTTTTTTGGGAAAAAGGTAAAAAAAAAAGGGGGGGGGGGGAAAATTTTTTTTGGGGGGCGCCCAAGCGAAAAACATCGGAAAAAAAAAAAGATCAAAAAGAACACGGAAAAAACCAAAAAGAACGGGGGGGACAGAAAGAATAAAGGGCCCAAAGCCAGAAAAAAAAAACAAAAGCCCCAAGGAAAAAGATATTTACTGATGCCCCAACAAAGGAAGCAAAGAGGGAAAATCGGACGGGAGGGGAAAAAGAAAAAGACAAAATAAACAAAACCCCCCCCTTTCCCCCCCGGGGCCCCCCTTCCTTTTCCTTCTTTTTTCAAAACATCATCTTCTCTCTCTCTCTCCCTTGGGTTTTTGGGAAGAGTTGCTTTTTCTTCGTCTTCTCTTTATCTCCCACGCCCCAAAAGGATTCCCACACAAAAACCCCAAAGAATAAGACCGATTTTTTGAACGGGGAGGAAAACGAGCCAGGACCAAAAAGCGGAATACCCGCAGGGCCCTCCCCCCCCCCCACACCCGCTTCCTCGCCCATACCCTACTCCTACCACGCCCCCATGCCCTTACCCTTCCTACGAACCCCTGCCCCACCCCGGGGGGGTTTTACCCCCCCCCCCCCTTTTTTAAACCGCCCCCATCCCATACCCCCGCCCCTACCCCACCTCCCTTCCTCATACAAACCCCCCATAGGCCTTTTTTCCCCCCCCCCCCCGGCCCCTTGTCACACTCACCCCGTTCTCCAAAAAATTCTCACCCCCCCCCCCCCCCCCCAACGGCACTTTCCCCCAAAAACGTGTATTCGCAGGACCCGGCGTCTCTTTTGGGGCATAAAAATTTTTTTTTTTTTTTTCTCCTTTTCCCTTTTCCTTTTTTCTTTTTCGGGGGGCATAATTATCTTCTTCCTTTGTTTTTCTTTCTTTTCTTATGTATGGTTTTTTTTTTGTGTGTCTCTTTCTCAATTTTTTTCTTTATTTTCTATTTTCATCATTTTTTTGCCCCACCTCTCTCTCCTCTCTTCCCCTCTCCTCTCTCTCTCCCTCTCTCTCTCTCTCTCTCTCACTCACTCCTCACCCCTTTCCCCCTCATTTACTCCTCCTCTCTCTCTCCCTTTTTCTCTCTCTCTCACTCCCCCCCCCTCCGCCTCTCTCTCTCTCCCTTTTCTCTCTCTTCCCTCCTCTCTCCCTCCTTTTCCTTCTCTCTCTTCTCCCCCCTCCCCTTTTCCCCTCTCCTCTTTCTCTCTCCCCCTCTCTCTTTTTTCTTCCTAAATTCAATAAGAATAAGGAATCCGACTCAACCAGGACTGACAAAAAAAGGAACGCCCCACCCCACCCCTTCCCTTAATTCCAGGGAAAATTCTCACGCGTTGCTCGCATCACACGGCGCGGGGACCTCTCCCTTTTTGTACGTTCGTTATCTCCCCCGCGCGGGGCCAATCTCCCCTCTTTGGCTCCCAACCTCCTCAAGGGGGTAGGGAAAAAAGTGAGGAGGAGGGGCGGGGGGGGAGGGAGAGGGGGGAAAGGAAAAGGGGGGGAGAGGGGAAAACGGGAAGAGAGGTGGGGGAAAGAGATGGGGGGGGAGGAGAAATGGGAGTGGGGGGAGGATGGGGAGGGGGGGAAAAGGGGGGGGTAAGAGGAAGGGGATAGGGAAGGGGGGGGAAGGAAATTTGGAAAAAGAAGGGGGAGGAGGAAGGGGAAAGGAAATGAGGGAAGGGAGAAAAGTAATGGGGGAAGCGGGAAAGGGGACGAAGAAATTAAGAAGTGAAAGGGGGGAAGGATGGAGAAAGAAAAAGGAAATAGGGAGAGGGGGGGAAAGGAGAACAAGTAGAAAAAGGGAAGGGGAAAGGGGAAAAAGAAAGGAGGGTAGGCAAAGGGGAAGGGAAAAAGCATAGATAAATTTATGAAAATAGGTAATAAAATATATAAAAGTAATGATAGAAACAGGGGAAAAAGACCCGACGACAGAAAGAAAGAGAGAGAAACGAAAAACAGAGAGAGTTAAAGGGGCCCTTCTAGACTCACCCCCCCCCCCCCTCTTTGTTTTTCCCCGCGACGGATTTGGCCATTGTACCAGCTGCCACAACAGGTATAAAAAATCAGAAAAATGGGAAGAAGTCTATCGAATCAGAGAAAAGAACGCAAGGTTAAGGGAAAAATCGAAATCTTCCCCCCAAAAAAAAAAAAATAAAAGATAATACGATGATAAATATATAGAGGACAGAAACACTGATGTTAATATAAAGGGCACACATATATGCATGGAACAACTCACACTACTTCCATATCTACATACAACTACATAATACATAAAAAACATAATCATAAACCCCTTCTACAATTACATTTATAAATACATTCATTCAACAAACCTACATAATGAAGAATTATAAAAAGATAAAGTAGATAATTAAAAAAAAAAAAAAAAAAAACAGCAAAAGAACCGAAAATATCACAATCCCCATAACCGGTACAATCGAAAACTGGCTATCCAATTAACATGACCCCGATACCGTTGCCCTTCCCTAATACTCATCCGACCCACCCGGGGTTTTATGTCGTTCATTAACCTTTCAATTTTTTTTATAGTTAGTTACCCATTTGCGCCTCCTCTCTCTCCCCCTCTCTCTCTCTCCCCCTTCTCTCTCCTCTCTCTCTCTCTCTTCCTCTTCTCTCTCTTCCTCTCTCTTCTTTCTCTTAAACTAGAAAATCCACTGCACGGGGGAGATGAGGGAAACACTTATGACTCACCCCACTTCTTAAAAAGGTACATAGGGGGGGAAAAAATCCTCTTCTTTATCTCTTTAGTTTAACCAAAAGCAGGCATCTTGCCTACCATTGGGAAACGGAAACCACATTCCCATCCAAACCAGGACGGGCCGTAATTAGACCATTTCTCTGACGTCCTGCCTGTCTAAAAACCCATGAAAGAATCCTCCTTTTTCGTTATCCCCAACAAGGGCCGATTCTCCTCGTCTTTGGCGTTCAAAAAGAAGAGGAACCAAATGTGTCTAGCAAATACTCTGGAAATAATGCACAGTCAATCTTCATAGATTTTTTGGGGCATTCGACGAGCCTCCCCACAGCAACCCCCCACCTTAGGGTTAAGGGGGCTTCTGCTAGGGTTAAGGTTTTTACTTTAAGAAAGTAAAAAGGGGGTCCAATGCTTTGTCGAAAAATAATTAGGCCCAAACCCAAGGGGATATTTTACCCACCTTTTTAAAATACTTATACACTCTCTTTGAAGCTGAACGATGATTAGGAAAATATGCAGCATTCTTATTTAGGGGTTTGATAGGGGGGGTTACAAAAAAATTTGGGTTCCCCTTTGTCTCTAAACAACCCAAACAACCTAAATATATTTCAGATCTCGAAACTACCCTTTCACTAAAGGGTTTGGTGGACAAACTATTTCAAGAAATAAAACCTATAATATCTTGGGTTTTGTGCTGCTTCCCACCTCATGTCCCCCCCTTCGCTTTACCAAGGATATTTTTCAAAACATCAAGGGAAAGTTGCCCTTTAGCGTTTAAAACCCTTGTAATCATAAATAAGAAACACGTGCGCATTTCCCCCACTTGTTTCGTACGTCACGCCCCGGCCACTTTAATGGGACTTTCGCTCATGGTCTTTAAAAACCAGGTGCCCCCTGGAGTCCCAAGGTTGATGTTTCTCCCTTTTAGGGCCTGTGAAATATGCAAGCCCATTTTTTAATATGTTGCCACCGAGTGCCCTCAAACCCCTTGAAAGTTTTTCGAAAAAGGCCCTGAGAATTAAACTTTTGGGATGCTCAATGCCCCCCCTT
>NC_051428.1:29915937-29924804 GCF_015228065.2 Penaeus monodon | reverse complement strand
CAACTCCCAGTCACTTCAATTCCCGCGATAGTAGAGGTAACCACTCATCCTGCTGCAAGGACCGGATGTTTCAAGCGTCTCCCTGGAAAGCTCGCTTGAGGTTAAGCCTCAGGTGGTCACTCCGGGTGCTTCATGGTGGGTTGGTGAGTAACTCTAGTTCCAATTTTGCGCCCCGACATTTGCCCTCCCAGCGGGACCCACAGCCAGCCTTTCTTGCTGGGTGTGTGGGACAGCACCCCTCCCCCCAGCATATCCATTTACTTGCTGCATTGCCGGAGGGTCTTCTGGGGGGAGGAGGACTGGCAAGGTATTACCCCAGGGTGGCTAGGGGACAGGAGTTGGTACAGTCTTGATGATGGAGAGACTGTGACCTGGCAGGGGAGATATGCAAAAGCTGCTTCCTTTTTCGCACTGGGCTAGCCAGTGGTGGAAGATGCAAGCGAGAAGGCATTCAAGCACTTAACACTATCTAGGCTACCACACTATTGCTTCTCATCACCTTGCGCGTGAAGTGTATGTGTGTGTGTGTGTGTGTGTGTGTGTGTGTGTGTGGTGTTCGTGTGATTTGTTTTTTTTCGCCCCTGTGTTAGATCCCCTTTCCCCCAATATCAATTTGGGTCCTTCGCTTAGGTGAGCGCGAAACCCCCTGACCCCGACGGCGCCTAAAAGCTTAAAGAAAAAACGGAATTAAAAACCTTTTATTTTGGTTATTCTTTGTGACCTACAGGTGTCGCCATATGCTCCCCGGTGCGCCGCACACCGAAAACCCACGAGATGACACTCCAGAATTTTTTTTCCCACCACCTCCCGGGAGAAAGCTGTCCCCCCTAGAGCCAGTGTTTCGATTGGATTTGCTCTCGCCATGCCAGTGCCAGAGCCAAATCCCAAAGAGCGAGGCAGGAACCAGGACAGGGAAATAGGGAGACTGGGCACCGCTTTCGGCGTCACCTCGGGAGAGAGATGAAAAAATACTTTTATAAGAGTTTTTGATTTGTTAAAAACCCTACCTCAAAAAACTTTTCAGAGGTCTGTTAAAACTTGGTAGTAAGATTTATAAAACGATTATAAACCGTGCAAAAAAATATGAAATCAGATAATACGATGTACAATAGGGAAACTTTATTATGATATAATGAGAATCATGTGAAATGAATTCTTTGCTAAGTTGTGGTTAAGACTAATAGGGTCAGAATATTAATTATCACAATATTTTTTAAAGTTTTTTACATGATAACTATAGAAATTAGCAAATATTCACAGTTCATTTTAAAAAGATTTTAATTAATATACCACCCCGTAAAGCGAGCTAAAGACCAAAAAAAAATTAAAATGATATCAGCATTTTAAATGCTTTGGGAGACTTACCAGTAATGTTTATTATTGCTTTTAGAATGACGGGGTTTCTTGGACATCAATAATATTGACTCATGACCCTTCCAAAGTGATGGGAAGTGTTCATTTTGTGTTTTAATTATTATAAGAAAATTCAGGGGCCCGAAGGCAAAAAAATTTGATAAAAGGGGAAAAATATTCAGTGATTGGGATTTTTCCCAGTTATTTCCAACTAATGGAAATAAGGTTTCTACGGAAACCATATTTGATTGTTTATTAATAGAAAATCAAAAACTTATAGTTCTTTTCCCTTTTATACTTTTAATATCTTTTTTACACATGTTAAAAAATTCTTAAGGGTTTTTCTACATTAATCAAGTTGGCATAAAGGAATGTAAAAGGGCGACAAAAGAAAGATAATTAAGAAGATATAGACAGAAAATCGGACCATGCCTGTTAAAAAAAGGTTATCTACGAGTTGCACGAGGATATGCTGTTTTTGTCATCAATAACCCACACTTCATCACTTTTCTATTTGGGGAAAAGGGAAGAAAAAATAATATACATTAAAAAACATCCAAATATTATCGGGAATTTTTAAAGGCTTTAGAAAAAAATTTTCCATCAATGAAAAAAAAGCGCGGACTTATGTAAAAAAAAAAAAAAAAATTATGAAAGGGATGTGAAGGTGCTCCTCACGTGTAACCGTAAGCTCCCGATTGGGGGGAAAAAACAAAAAAAAAAAGTTAAAGAAAAAAAAAACACCCAACAAGTATCTAATTTTAAAAACCTTTTTGCAACAAAAAACCCTATCGATGATAAAAATTCCCCGACACTTTTAAAATTCATTATCATATCATTTCTATCTATCGGCAGTAATGGGTTAGAAACGATAAAAAAACAAAAAAAAAAAACATAAAAAGTTTAAACCAGTTCCTTGGGCAAAATCTTCGATCCAAAAACGCACGAAGGTTAACGGCATAAATTCCATACACTTAACCCCAAACCTGTATTTTCTTTAAAAAAGAAAAAAAGAAAAAGAAGGTCGATAAGAAACGGTCCTAGGGTCACAAAACAAGGAAAAAAAGGGGTGGGGGAATATAAAAACAGGAGAGTCATCGTCTGTATTTTAAACAAAGAATGAAATCATTATGGAACAAAAAAACAATAATTCCATGAGGAAGAAAAAGTTTTAAAAAAAGAATAGCATCTTTTTATGGGGAATTTCAAAAAGAGGTTTTTGAATTTTCCAAAAATTAAAGTTTTCCGCTTCTTTTGGGGTTTTTCTTTTTTGTTTTCTTTTCCCCCTTTTAAAAATGGAAATTAGTCTTTTAGTAACGTTTTCTCTTTTTTTTAGTTATGAGTAAATGTCAATATTTTACTTTACGTACTCACTCCAAGATCTCCAAAATGAAAACTACAATTTAAATACATGCTGTGACCCCGGGGGCTCAAAAATGAACCTACCGTTTATATAAAAAAAAGGGTTCTAATAATTTCCTCTTTTTTTATTTATGGAAAATTTAAAAGCGTTGTTTAATTTTGCCATATCCGTGAATCTTTGGGTCGCAGATGGGGGGCAATCTGGCAAATGTATAGTGCGCCCTACCTTTCCCCTTTTTTTGAATTTCTGTTTTCTACGTGGGAATTATGTGAAAAAGAGAGGGGAGAAAGAGAAGAGGAGAGGACCGACAGACCGAAGAGAAAAATTTTTAAGTAGGTGAAAACCAATAGTCATTTCTCTAATCCTCAGGGACGGAAAAATTTGGGGGAGAAGGTGATGATAGATGTCCGATTTGGAGAGAAAAAAGACAGATTTATGTACGTAGAAAAGTAGGGTGTATATTATAGTCCATAACTCCATATTGTGCAGTTTGTTATACCATTAACTTACGCGAGCACATACACACACACACACAATCACACAATAAATCACCCACCCGGACACCAACAATGGGAATACAAGGGGAATCGATTTCAGTTTATAGACAGATAGAGGAAAGGGGGAGGGAAGAGAAGGGGGGGGGGAAAAAACGAAGAAAGGGGTAGAAAGGAAGAGAGGGGGGGGTAAAGAAGGGGGAAGGGGGGGGGGGAAAGAGACAAAAAGACCCAGGAAAAGGGGAAGACAGGGGCAAAAAAAATTGAAGACAGAGAAGGGCGGGAAAAGAAGGGGCGGGGGGGGGAAGGGGGGAGAGGGGGAAAGAAGAGAAAAGAAGAGAGGAGAAAAGAAAAGAGAGAGGGACAGACAACAGACAAATAAAAAACAGGACAGGCAAGAGAGAGGAGAAAAGAGGAGAGAGAAAAAAGGAGAGAGAGAAAAAGGGAGAGAAAAAAGGGAAAACAGAGAGAGAAAGAGGAGAGAGAGAGAGAGAGAGAGAGAGAGAAAGAGGAGGGAAGACAGACAAACAAGAAAAAAGGATAAAAACAAAAAGAACAAGTAGCCCCAAAGGGAAAAGGGCGAATGGGGAAGGAAAAGGGGGAAAAAAATGGGGGAAATTTGGAAAGGGAAAAAGAAAAGATAGAGACCGGGAGGGGGGGTAAAGGGAAGAGGGGAAAACCGGAAAGGAAGGGGAACCCGAAAAAATAAGCGGGGAAAACCATTAATTAAAAAACCTTCCCCCTTTTTCCCCCTCCGCGCTTTTTTTCCCCCCTTTTTTTTTGGGTCTCCTCCCTTTTTTTTTCCATTTCTCTTTTCCCTTTTTTCCCCTTCTCCTTTTTCTCTCTCCTCTTTTCTCTCTCCTCCCGCTTTTCTCTTTCCTTTTCTCTCTCCTCCTTCTCCTTCTCTCTTCCCCCTTCTCTTCTCTCTCCCTTCCCCTCCCCCTCTCTCTCTTCTCCCCTTTTTTCCCCCTCTTCTCTTTTTCTCTCTCTTTTCCCCCTCTCTCTTTCCCCCCCCTTTTTTTTTTTTTCCCCCCCTTTCTCTCTCTCTCTCTCTTTTTATACGTCTTCCCTCTCTCTCTCTCTCTCTCTCTCTCTCTCTCCCCTCTCTCTCTCTCTCTCTTCTCTCTCGCTCTCTCCATCTCTCTCTCTCTCTCTTTCTCTTACTTTCTCTAACACCGGCACTCTCCGTGGAAAGGAACTGGGGACCCTACCACGTACTCACTCCCAAAAGCATCACAATATGAAAACTACAATTAAGTATCATGCTGTGACCACGGCGGCTCAGACCATAAACCTACCGTTAAAAGAAGAATATATATATAGATATATTTTATATATATAAATATATTTATATAATAATATATATATATAAAATATATATATATAATATATATATATATTATACATAAATACGCACACACGCACACACACACACACACACACACACACACCCCACACACACACACACACACACACACACACACACCACACAACACACCACACACACACACACACACCACACACACCACACAAACACACACACACACACACACACACACCCATACACACACACACACACACACACACACACACACACACACACACACAACATATATAAAATAATATATATATATATATAGAAGATATATAATATATATATTATATAAGATATAATAAAATATAATACATATACATACATAAACACAACAACACACACACACACACACGCACCTAAAACACAAACACACACACACACACACAACAACATACATACATACATACAGAACTCGGCACTTCAGTAAACCCTACAGTTCTGGAGGATCCTCCATCTCATGCTAACAAAAATGTGGTTGATCTCCTTGGCCACTGTACCAGTATCGCTATACCATGTCCAGCAATGCGGGTTGGAGCATTGGTACCAGGAGCTAGAGATCCTCATTATCTGGGACCTAGCAAAGTCCCGGAGAAGGAGACTGTTCTCACTGCTGGGATCAGCTCCCGAGCCATGGGGGCCAACAGTCGTCTCATAGCCAGCTCAGTCACAGCTGGATACTGCATTGAAGTTGCCCAGGGCAATGCGAATATCTCGCCGGGGGTAATTGTCTGCCACAGATGAGAGTTTGGTGTAGAACGTCTCTTTCACATCGAATTTGCAAGTAGGAGCGTATACAGCAATAAGTGACATGAAGCCAAAGGCATGCTTCAGTCTCAATGCCATAATACACTCATCAACCGGTGTCACCTCAACTACCGAGGGCTGAAGTCGGCTGGAGATGGGTATGGCTACAACCTGGAGGTGGTGACCATTACTGCGGCCCGACCAGTAGTAGGTGTACCTACCCATACTGATCGTGCTGCTGCCAGGTCTTCTCACCTCCAAGAGGGCAGCCACCTCAACTCCCAGTTGCTCCAATTCCCTCGATAGCAAAGGTAACCGCTCATCTTGCCGCAAGGACCAGATGTTCCAAGCAGCTACCCAAATAGCTTGCCTGAGGTTAAGCCTTGGGCGGTCACTCTAGGCACATGCCACCTCTGCGGCTCCTGCTGACACTGCCTCAAATAAACGGGGTCGGTGGGCTGTGGGGCCCTCAGTTCACCTGTGGGGTTCCCAAGGTTCCACAAGCTTCATAGTGGGTTGGCCCCTGCCGGGGCACAGGCGGGTAAGTAACACTTGTTCCCATCTTGCACCCCGACATTGCCCTACCAATAAGACCCACAGCCCGCCTTGCTTGCTGGGGGGGAGGGACAGCACCCCTCCCTCCCAGTATATCCATTTATTGAGACAGTTGCCCGAGAAGTTATCTGGAGAAGGGAGAGCTGACAAGGCCCACCTCCCCGAGCCGCACAATTACCCCAGGATGGCTAGGGGACAGGAATTGGTACAGAGCCAGGGCGTGTCCACACGCCGGTCTACCATAGCTCTGTACACTCTGGGGCCTCCTGCTGTTCCGAGATCCCCACAGTTTAGCCCGGGAACTGCAATGTCCTCCGTACCCAAGGGTGGCCAGAGGAGGCACTACAGAAGTCTCAATAACGGAGAGTGGCTGCGAACTGGCAGGGAAACTTATTGCAGCGCTGTTCTCTTGGTATATATATGAGTATATGTATATATAAAACATACACACCACACATTTGTATATGTCTATATGTATATATATATATATATATATATATTTATATATATACACACATACATAATATATATATATATATTATACTATATATATATAATATATCTATATATATATAGAATATATATACTATATATACATATAGACACACACATGTACACACACACACACACACATACCACACACACACACCCCCACACAACACACACACACACACACACACAACCACACACAAACACATATCCATACATATTATATGGCATACATACACAACAATACATTACATGTATACACACATATAGTATTATACATACACACACACATACATAACTGGGCATAACACATATATGTATATACATACATACGTAACATGGAACATACACACTTATATGTATATGTAATACATCATACATCCAATACACAACACACACACACACACCACACACAACACACACACACACACAAATACAGACACACACACACACACACACAACCACACACACACACAACCACACACACACACAACCACACACAACCACACACACACACACACACACACACACATACATCACATACATATATCTATTATCTATCTATAATATATATATACATACAGACATATATATACATCAATCTATGCATAATATAGATCAATGTGTATATAAATATATATAGATAAATCTATATATATATATATATATATATATATATATATATATATATATAATAATAGATATACACACACATTTGAATATGTATACATGTATATATACAGACATACATACATACATAAATATATACATATTATATATATAAGCTTAATATATATATATATTAAAAATATAATTATATATATATATATATATTAATTATATATATATGTTATATACATCTCAACATACTACACAACACACACCACATATATATAATATATATATATATATATATATATATATATAGATATATATATATATCATATATATACACATACATATATGCATACATACACACATACATATATGCATACATACATGCATATATGCATACATCATACATGTACATGCGCACACACACACACACACACATACACACACACACCCCACACACACACACACACACACACACACACACACACACACACACACACACACACAAACACACACACAAACACCCACACACACACACACACAAACATAACAAGCCATGGCCACACAGTGCCTGACCCTGAGCCGGATCCTCCTCCGTTGCAAATTGTACATAAGAGGCCGATGAACGCACAGGACGGCGGGTGGCGAGAGAACTTCGACCGCCTCGTGTCACGCAACGGATGACACGACACACCCACATGACACCAACAAGCAACGCCCCAGCAGAGCCCCTTTTGCGCTAGAAATACCTATGTGGGAGGGGGTGTTCTTTGTCTGTGGCGGCTCCATCACTTGTCTGTCGGTCGAATGACTGCTGTCTTTTATTGTCTTTGCCCAAGGAAAATGTCTGGCTGTCGCTTCTTCCGTGATTTGTCTGGCTGTCTCTTGGCGGATGCTATATACCTTGTATTGCGTCTGCGTATATTTCGCTCTTCCATGATTTAGTCCGCTGCAAATATCTACATGCCTGTTGCTGCTGTCCCTCCCACATTTTGCCCCTCTTCTGGCTGTCTATGTGCCTGATAACCTCTTTCGCTCTTCTCGTCTTACGTGAGACACATCGGCTCCCGAAAGCTGCTCAGATCTGTCAGTGGTTGTTAGCGCTTTTTAAAGGAACATACATCTCTCTTGCGGGCGACCTACAATCCGCGAAGGAGAGCTTCTTGGCGGTGGAATATACGTCGTGATAAGGGAGGGAAGGACGGTAATATTAAATACTTGCTATCTTTACTTGAATCTCTCATTGCTTCTATGATTTGATATCTACTGACTATTTCTTGATTCGTGAATATGTCGAAATTTTTCCTATTATTATATAGGAAAATGTTAAACAATAGTGATATGATTTTTCTATAAGCATTTGCATTTGTGTATCAACAGCTATATGGGAAAATCGGCATCAAAATGAGGTCAGAATTATATTGCAGTAAATATCAAAAATCACTCTGGTAAGTACAGATTTATCAGCCTTGGTTATATACCTGTTTGACGTGAGATAAGAAGTGCAGAACGAAATCGAACGGCAGGCCCGACCAGGACCCGATTCCGAACGAATTGGGTCGAAAGAATTCCGATGAAGGATTCCCTTTGAGAGAGATGTCAGTTGCCAGCAGGGTCTTGCTTTACTTCATGCATGTTTCACTGGGTATGCAAGAACTGCCCGGAATGTGTACTGGTCATTTTTCGATAGCCTGCATTGTACAGTCACCCCTCGGAGCTTACTATAATGATAATGGAAATATACACCTGGGCAGGCGGGAGATACGCAAGGCAAGAAACCGCCGGAAGGAGGGCAAATGCCATTACCAGTTCATGAATTCGTCTCAATGCTGACTGTCAAGGTGAAAGAGAGTCACTAACATCGTCTGAGGGCATAAGG
>NC_051428.1:29908437-29913437 GCF_015228065.2 Penaeus monodon | reverse complement strand
CGCAGTGGCCGAATATGGTTAGAGCGTCGACTCAAGACTGTCACGACGGCAATTGAGTTCGAGGGTTTGAGTCACCGGCCGGCGCGTTGTTCCTGGGAAGGAACTCACCTCGAATGCTACCTATCCACTGGGTGGCCAAGCCAGCAAGTCAGTGATGCGTCCCAAGCCCGGATAAATAGAGAGAATGATTTACCTAAAAGAAAAAAAAGGTTAACACCGGCACTCTCCGTGGAAAAGGAACTGGGCGACCCTACAGTAATTACTCAAGAGCATCACAACATGAAAAACTACAATTAAGTATCATGCTGTGACACGCGGCTCAGACATGAACCTACCGTTAAAGAAGAAGATGATATATTATATATATATATATATATATATATAGATATATATATAAATATAAGATTATATATAAAAATATATATCTATATATATATAATATATATATATATATATATATATATATATATATATATATAAAACATTTATGTTTATGATATAGTATCCATAAATATTCAGTGTGTGTGTGTGTGTTGTTGTGTTACATAACATATATATATATATATATCTATATATAATATATATATATATATATATATATATATAATATATATATATATATATATATATATATATATATATATATATATATATATCAATCTCTTCCTTTCTGTGAACTCACTTTTTCTTCACCCTCTCTTTACCCATTTTGTTTTTATTTAACTTTTCAGTCTGTTTATTACCCTTTCTGGCCTGTGCACGCGTTATACATGATATAAATGTATGTCATTCATGCGTGTTCTTTTACATACTGCAGATGCAAATCGCTGAATGACGTGCCCAGCCGTGCTTTAACAACCGCCAAGCATCATATTCTAGTGTCTGTCATGCAGCCATAAAATTCTTGTGGTCATGAGACAATTGTCATTCATGTCAGGGAAGTCGTTGTTTTGAACACCTAAAAAAAGAAAGAGATCATTTATACACACATACGCATATACACGTGTGTATATGCATATATATATATACTATATATATATATAATATATATATAATTATATATATATATATATTATATATATATATATATATGTGGTGTGGGTGGTGTGTGTGTGTGTGTGTGTGTGTGGTGTGGTGTGTGTGTGTGTGTGTGTGTGTGTGTGTGTTTTGTATACATGTGGATATATAAATATATTTAGTATATAATGATTGTGTGTGTGTATATATATATAATAGATATAATATATATATATATATAATATATATATATAATAATCTTATATATAACATATATTATATATATATAGATATATATAATATATATACATAGTATTATATATATATATGTATCTATATATATGTATATACTGTGTGTGTGTGTGGTGTTGTGGTGTGCGTGCGTGTGTGTGTGTTGTGTGGTGTGTGTGTGTGTGCTGTGTGTGTGTGTGTGTGTGTGTGTGTGTGTGTTGTGTTGTGTGTGTAGTGTGTGGTGTGGTGTATGGTATGCGTGATGGGTGCATGTGTGGTGTGTGTGTGTGTGTGAGTCGTGTGTGTGTGTGTTGTGCTGTGTGTGTGTGCGTGTGTGTGTGCGCGTATGTAATATATATGTGTATATATAGAACATATATATGTATATATCTATGCAGTATATATATAATATCTATTATAGTATATATATATCATATCATATATATATATATATATTATATATTATTATGCGCACACACACACAACAATACACATACCAATATATAGATAGGTAGATGTCAGTTCACTATTCATTCCTGCAAATCACATTGGGATTGTATATACAGAATGATATTTCATACTGAATGTGATTTATTCATCACTTTAAAGTGTTCAGTTCTAAACACAGTTTTAATGCAAAGGACATGGGGTTCATTATCTGTGACAAAAGGAACAAATTATTATGAAATGGACATAATTCTGCTATTTTTTGTGAACTTTCTTGTATAATAGAAACTCTCTGCACCATATTTTTGTTACCGGAATTACTCTTAGTAAACAAGAGATATATAGTTTACCGCTAGTGATCCACACTGGTTCTTAGATCATCATCCTGAGCGTCACGCGTCGATATCAGATATACACTGCTTATTCCCTCAGACTGATGTTAGTGACTCTCTTCCACCTGATCAGTCAGCTGGAGCCGAATTCAGGAACTGGGTATGGCATTTGACCCTGCATTTCCGGCGGTTTTCTTTGCCCTTGAGTATCTCCCGCCTGCCCAGGTGTATAAAGCCATGATCATTATAGATGAAGCTCGAGGGGGGAACGGTACAGGCAGGCTATCGAAAAAATGAACAAGTACACATTCCGGGGCAGTCTGCATACACCAGTGAAACATGCATGGAGTAAAGCAAGACCTGCTGAAGACTGAATCATCTCTCCAACGGAAATACTTGCATCGAATTCTGTTCGACTCCAATTCCGTCGGAATCGGTCCTTGGTCTGTCTGCCGTTCGGATTTCGTTCTGCACTTCCTTATCTCACCGTCAAACAGGTATAACAAAGCTATAAGAGTGAATTACCAAGAGTGATTTTTGATATTTACTGAAATAATTCTGACATCATTTTTATGCCGTTTCCCATATACTGTTGATACACAAATGCAAATGGCTAATAGAAAAATCCAATCACTATTGTTTAACATTTCTATGATAAATAATAGGAATAAAATCGACCAGATTCACGAATCAAGAAATAGTCAGTAGATAATTCAAATATAGAAGCAATGAGAGATTCAAGGTAAAGATAGCAGTATTTAATATTTACCGTCTTCCATCTCCCTTTATCACGACGTCATTCCACCGCCAAAGAAAGCTCGTCCTTCGCGGATTGAGGTCGCCCGCAGAGAGATGTATGTCTTTAAAAAGCGTAAAACAACACTGACAGATCTGACAGCTTTCAGGGAGCCGATGTGTCTCACGTAGAAGACGAGAAGAGCGGAAGAGGATATCAGGCACATAGACAGCCAGAGAGAGGGGCAAAATAGTGAGAGGCGACAGCAGCAACAGGCCAGGTAGATATTTGAAGCGGACGAAATCATTGGAAGAAGCGAAGAAGATACGCAGACGCATAACAAGTATATAGCATCCCAAAGAACAGCAAGGACAAAATCAAGCGGGAAGAAGCGACAGCCAGAACATTTTACATGGGAAGACAATAAAAGGACAGCAGGCATTCGACCGAAGACAAAGTAAGGGAAGCCGCCCACAGACAAAAGATACCCCCTCCCCAGGGTATTTACTAGCGCAAAAGGGGCTCTCTGCCCTGGGCAGTGCTTAGTTGGGTGTAGGTGGGTGTGTAGGGTGTAATCCGTGGTGACCCGAGGCTGTCAGAAGTCTCTCGCCACCCCGCCGTCACCTGTGCCGTTGCATCGCTCTATCGTACAATTCGCCAACGGAGGAGGGATCCGGCTCAGGGTCAGGCACTGTGTGCCATGCTTGTTATGTTTGTGTGTGTGTGTGTGTGGTGTTTTGTGTGTGTTGTTTGTGTGTGTGCGTGTGTGCGTGTGTGTTGTGTGTGTGTGTGTGTGTGTGTGTGTGTGTGTGTGTGTGTGGGTGAGTGTGGGTGTGGTGTATGATGTGTGGTGTGTGTGTGTGGTGTGTGTGTGTTTGTGTGCGCATGTACATGTATGATGTATGCATATATGCATGTATGTATGCATATATGTATGTGTGTATGTATGCATATTGTATGTGTTTATATTATCTGAATATATATATATATATAGTATATATATATATATATATATATAGTCTATATATATTATATAATATATATACATACATACATATATATAGATATATATATATATATATATATATATATATATATATATATATATATATATAATATATATATATATATATATATATATACACATGTGTCTATATATATGCATATATTTATGTATATATATGTATGTATGTATATATAGATATAGATAGATAGATAGATATATGTATGTGAGTGTATGTGTGTGTGTGTGTGTGTGTGTGTGTGTGTGTGTGTGTGTGTGTGTGTGTGTGTGTGTGTGTGTGTGTGTGTGTGTGTGTGTGTGTGTGTGTGTGTGTGTGTGTGTATTGATGTATGGATGTATATACATATACATATAAGTGTGTATGTGTCCATGTACGTATGTATGTATATACATATATGTGTGTATGCATGTATGTATGTGTGTGTGTATGTATATACATATATGTGTGTATGCATGTATGTATGTGTGTGTGTATGTATGCATATAAGTATGTATGGATATGTGTGTGTGTGTGTGTGTGTGTGTGTGTGTGTGTGTGTGTGTGTGTGTGTATATATTATATATATATATATATATATATATATATATATATATATATATATATATATATATATATATATATATATACAAATGTGTGTGTGTATGTTTATATATACATATACATATATATACAAAGAGAGCAGCGCTGCATAAGTTTCCCCTGCCAGTTCGCAGCCTCTCCGTTATTGAGACTTCTGTAGTGCCTCCTCCTGGCCACCCTTGGGTAACTGAGGGCATTGCAGTCCCAGGCTAAACTGTGGGGGATCTCGGAACAGCAGGAGGCCCCAGAGGTACAGAGCTATGGTATACCGGCGTGTGGACACGCCCTGGCTCTGTACAAACTCCTGTCCCCTAGCCACCCTGGGGTATTTGGGCAGCTCGGGGGAGGTGGGCCTTGTCAGCTCTCCTTCTCCAGATAACTCTCGGGCAACTTCTCAAATAAATGGATATACTGGAGGGAGGGGTGCTGTCCCTCCCACCCAGCAAGCAAGGCGGGCTGTGGGTCTTATTGGGAGGGCAAATGTCGGGGTGCAAGATGGGAACAAGTGTTACTTACCCGCCTGTGCCCCGGCAGGGGCCAACCCACTATGAAGCTTGTGGAACCTTGGGAACCCCACAGGTGAATGAGGCCCACAGCCCCGACCCCGTTTTGGAGGCCCAGAGGATCAGTAAC
>NC_051428.1:29901634-29908337 GCF_015228065.2 Penaeus monodon | reverse complement strand
TCCATTCCAAAGGTGTGCACAGGTCATCCTAATGCGAAAATTCGCTAGGAAGAGTAGCTAGTAGGCACGAAGCTACATGCAAGCACATAGCATCGTGGCATCAAACAATGGGGGGCGCGTCACCGTCCGGTAACGCGGAAGAGCCGAGGCCGAGATTGCATGGGACCGGGCGCGGTGCATCTCTTTAATATGCCCATGCAAAAAGCCACATGATCGAGGGATCATGGCATCATGTTAACTCTCTTGGCGTTGCTCGGCTCCACCCGCTGCGCCCCGTCCGCCACCCTTGCCGGAACCGATCATCCCCTCTCTCTGAATCGTCCAATCAAGGACCGATTCACCGCAGGGAGAGAGGGGAGGAGCCTGTTCATCTATCCTGCTTCTGATTCGTCGACCGTCTGTCTAATCTTCGTCCTGCCCGCGAACGGCATCAAAGATCTCTCCACAAGAAACTTAACCGTCTCTGTTCACGTAGCGCGTGGTGTAAATTTTCGCTTACTGACTCGGTCGTAAATTTATCGTCTTATTCCCTTTCACGTTACGAAACCGAACTTTTAGGTTTGGGTTTATCATTTGCTACCAAACCAAGCGCTAATCACTGTTTAGATTATATTAAAGGTCTTGATAGTTTCATTGCGAAGCAAAACAAATCCTCGAATAAAGATCTCAGCTACCTTAAGGTGTCATGTTAAATCCGATTCTTGATTTATTCGACGATTTCAAAAACTTACCCCGACGTTATTTCTTGGCCACTAAATCGCTTAAACGTAATTTGAATATTATAATTACCAAAGCCGACAAAGGTAATAACGTAGTTATCCTTAATAAATCTGATTATATAAGCAAAGCTCATTCCCTTTTGAACGACAACCCGACGTATCAAAAACTGCGCTCCAACCCGTATTCTTCTGTCACGGAGCCATTTCGTAAAAACCTTAGACGTATTGCTGCCTTTTGTCCTGACCCCAAATTCTTTGATCGGTTTAGAACGGTTAATCCCTCTATTCCGTATTTTTATGGCCTTCCTAAAACTCACAAACAGGGCGTCCCTCTATGGCCTATTATTTCGTCTTGCAACTCGGTTACCCGTCCTTTAGACTCATGGCTAGCGAGCGTTTTATCTCCTTTTATGGGGTCCTTTTCTGATAGTCATATTAAACATTCAATGGATTTCATGGATAAGGTTAGAAACTTGCCGACGCACGGTAAGAAATTAGTGAGCTTTGATGTAGATTCTTTGTTCACTAATGTTCCGCTTGAAGATGTGTTAGAATTTCTTAAAAGAAAACTTTATTCAGCTCGTGATAAGATCCCTATTCCGGTCAATTGCTTTATTGATCTCATTCGTTTGTGCGTCACGAATAATGTCTTTACTTTTGACGGCGAATTTTATAAACAAATCAATGGTATCGCGATGGGAAGTAGCTTAAGCCCGGTCCTTGCGAATTTATATATGGAGATGTTTGAATCTGAGCTCCTTCCGTCGATTCTCCCTCCCGACACGGTTTGGTTTCGTTATGTTGATGATGTATTTTCTATGTGGCAAGCGAACCGTTCAGATTTCGATGATTTTCTCAGTAAACTCAACAACCTCGCGCGTACTATCAATTTTAAAGTAGAATGGAAAGATTCAGGGAAATTACCATTTCTCGACATACTGTTATTCAATGTAAATGGCTCGCTTAAATTTTGGGGGTTTACCGAAAAACCCACCCCAAAACCGTTTAATTATTTTCCCTTTTTTTCTCGAATCACCCGTTATATTTTAAAAAAGTCAGTAGCCCCTGGGCCCTTTTTCCCTTAGGGCAAATAAAATTTGTGACAATGAGTTTTTGGGGGAAGCTTGACGTCTTTTTTGGGAAATTTTTTTCCGAAATTAGGATTCCCCTTTTTTTTTTTTAAATAAAGGCACACTCACGGGCGAAAATGGAAATTTTATACTCTTTCCCCGAAAATTCTCAACAAAAATAGGGGCCAGTAATCGGTTAATTTTTTCCCGTAAAAACCCGTCCCCCCCCGATAAAAAAACGGCACATTTTTTAAAGGCGCTGGCATTGACATTGTCTTTACATATCCAAATTTAACTTGCGTAATATTTTAGTAAAACCAAGGGCGGCTAGCGGTGCTCTTGAGACTTCTCCCGGGATTTACACTTAAAAACCTTGTTTAAAAAAAATTTCCCCAAGTTTTAAAATAGGTGGGGACCGGTTTGAGCTTTTTGGGGAAAAGGGAAATTAAAGAACTAACGTGATATTTTTAATTTGGGTTTGAGAATCAAATGCCCTGTTTTTGTTCATTTTCGGGATGAAGGTCCCGGCTTAACTGGAAAAGGGGCTAAATTAAATTTTAAATCCGCCAAAATTCCCTAAAGAAAGGAAAGGGCTAGGCCCCCTCCCCCATGCGTTTGGCTCCTGGGGTTTGAGGGGAGCGATTCGGGGGAAAGTCTCGAGCCGTTGGCTATGGACGGGGCCCCCCCCCATCCGGTGCCCTGCAGGGAGCCAGGATGGGGGGGTGGGGCATTGAAGTCTCCCCTATGATCACTCGGTCGTTGCTTTCGGGAAACACCCTACCTGGCTGATGTCTAAGCTAACTAAGGGGTGGCCTGCTGTAAAAACGTTGTAAAAATTTCAAGGGGGCCCCCGGCCCCTTGAAAATTCCCACGGCAAGAGATTCAACATCTTCTTTCCCCAGTGGGGGGTGCTCGGGGTATTTTCGGACCCGGAATTTTTTGCCTTTACCAGGGGATCAGGCCTCTTTTGGGGGATCGGAAAAGTGGCGGGGGCGTAGACCCTGATACCCTTTAAAGCGAAAAAGCTTTTCCCCTTATAATGTCCCCCTGGACAAAGAGATGTCAATGCTCCCTTTATCGCATATTGCCCTGGAGGATGGCACTCCTTGAGGAGAAAAAACCCCAGATGTTCCCCTGCCCGAATACTTAAATTTCGTGTCATATGTTACTAATTGATATTTTTTTCATCAGAGACAATCGTCGCAAATTTGGGTTTTACGGTCCCCAGTCCCGACAACCCCTTGGGGAGTCCCCCCCCTCTTGAACTCCTTTTTTTGGCTGCCCGGGGTATCCCCCGGATCCACTGGGGGGGGGGAGAGCCCTTTGGGAAACTCTGACTTTTCGGGGCTTTGGGTTTTTCTCGGGCCAGGCTGTTTCTGTGCATTGGCTGGCCTTGCCTGGGCAGGCTCAGCTTCTTCTGATTCGGCTTGTGGCACTGAATCAGCCTGGTTAGGCTCTGCCTGTGAGGGCATAGCCTGGCTAGGCTCTGCCTGTGAGGGCATAGCCTGGCTTGGAGAGGGGAGGGGAGTCTCGACCTGGGCTGAGGGAGAGGATTGGGCTGATTTGGCCTTCTCCATCTTCCTTCCCTTTATGCTTTTCACGGTCTGTTTCAGTGTCGTCATGGCAACATTGACTGCCTTATCCGCCTCTTCCTCGGTCCTGGACAAGGATACTGCCACTGCTGTGACCACAGCAGTGATCAGGATCGACATGTCCCCCTTGTCGAAGAACATGTCTTCTGGGTCTGGGGAGGACCGTGTGGTGCTGTTGGAACCTTTCTTCCTGTGGTTCCTCTGCACTTGCTTTACTTGGGGGAACTCCTGATTGTCGGAGATCTCCGGTTTCGGCTGGGGGGCAGCTTCCTTCCTCTTAGGAGGTCGGGAAGCCTTTTCGCTTTTGTTCCTCCCCCAGACGTGGGTGCCTGGGGGGGCAGGAACAAAGTCTGGTCGCTTCTTAGCAACCTCTTGCCGTTTGAGGGCCGCCTCTTTCCTGACAGAGCAAGCCAGGCTCCAGGCGTGATGCCTCTTGGCACAGTTAGGACATTTGGCTGTTGTGTCCTTCTTTTCTTCTTTATGTGCCTTGATGCACACCTCAGTATTGTGTGCCTTGCTACAGACACCACATTTTGGCTTGGCTGTACAGTTAGCCTGGTGGTGTCCATACTTCTGGCACTTGAAACACCGAAGTGGTTCAGGCACATAAGTGCGTAGGTTGTAGGTACCCCAGTTACCCAGATCAAGGGTGGAGCTTGGGGTACCTTTCATGGTCACCAGGACTTGCCTGGTTGGAGTCTTCCCCTTCGACAATCGGGAAGCCTCCACGACCTGTGGGTGTGATGTTATCACCTCCACATCGTATGAGACTGAGAAGCCAAGTAGCACCATCTTGACTCTCTTCTCCTCGGGTTTCAGTGGCGAGAGGCTCACTTTCCTCCCATCTTTTAACTCCTTTGTCTCCTGCAGGAAACAAAGGGTGGCTTGATCTTTGGGCACGATGATCATGCCCTGATCTCGCGCAACCCGGATCGACAGCCGGATTTTGCGCTGGCTCTCCAATGCCCTTACCATTTGGTAGGCATTGTCGAAGCCTTCGGGTTTAACGGGGACCTTGAATTGCGGGAAACGCCTTGGGGGTCCAGACTCGCCATCAGAGTCGGACTCCGGCCTCGGCCGTTTCGGTCCGCCCTTTCGGCTTTGGGGCTTGCTCGTGGAGGCACCAGCTGTTTCGGCTGGTTCAGCTGGTGCTCCTGATTCAGTCAGTGGGGTCGTCTGAGGGGGGCTCAGAGACCTTCCTGGTCTGGGTGCTGGCCTGGAGGGGACTCAATTAGCCCATGAAGATCCATATTATATAGTACCGCTATTTCTCAAATAAATGAAAAAACGTGTTATCAGCTGTCTTCGAAATTATGAGGGTCAGGTATGGACCACTGAGAAGATGAAAAAAGACGGATATGGTACTAACTGGCATTACGAGAATATTGCTGAGACATCAGGTATAGACAAACCCTATAAAGTCTATCATGGACTGTCTCGGAGACAGCAGTATACACTGACTAGGCTACGCATAGGATATCAATACACCACACAATATGTACAGGATGCAGTTTTGGATGCAAAACTAGTTTCATATCACCACTGCAAACTGTGCAAGGCGCCCAAGTCGCATAATCTGACCCATTACTTACTCTGTTGCATAAAAAAAATACATTCTATCGATCAACACAGATTAGCACTTGTTGATTATATTAACTTTATTACAGACACTGGCCTTGTCTTTGACATGATTAATGATATAAGAGTTCTTTTCCCAGCCAGATTATATTTTAATACAGTAATAATAGCAAAGCTCTTCAGGCTTATATATAACATTGATATTTGACTGATAGCCCTCTACACAAATGGAAGCACAGCCAGTTTGAATAGATGCTTTGGTATCTTGTTTCTTGCAGGGCAAGTACAATTCTGTAAATAAATGTTATCAAATCAAATCAAATCTCTCTCTCTCTCTCTCTCTCTCTCTCTCTCTCTCTCTCTCTCTCTCTCTCTCTCTCTCTCTCTATCTATCTATCTATCTATCTCTCTCTCTCTCCTGTGTATTTGTGTGAGAGAGAATGTGCGTTTTTCTTCGTCTTCGTCTTTCACTCTCCCAGCGACCAAATAAGGATTCCCAACACGATATGAATCAATTACCGACTAATGAGAACACTGATTTATGACTGACAGCTGGGGAGGCCAAAGTATCGAGTCCAGGTACCAAAAACAGCGGAAGTACCACGCCTTAGGGCTTCCCTCCCCCCTCCCCACACCCGCTATCCTCTGCCCATACCCTACTCCTACTCACGTCTACCCCATGCCCTTATCCCTTCCCTACGATACCCCTGCCCCTACCCCTGTAGCTTTTACTCCCCCCCCCCCTTTTTTTAAATCCTGCCCCTATCCCATACCCCATGCCCCTACCCCACACTCTCCCTTCCTCACTACACCCTCATACATAGGCCTCTTTCTTCCCCCCCCCCCCCCGGCCTCCTTGTCATCACTCACCCTGTTCTCACACTTCTCATTCTTCCCCCCCCCCCCTCCTCAATCGGCACTTCACAAGCTGTGTATTCTGTTTTCAGTGACCCCGGCGTCTCTTTGAGGGTTCTATGAAAATTATTTTGTTTTTCTCTCTTTCCTTCTCTCTTTTTCTTTTTCTGTTGTTTTTTTTTCATAATTTATCTTCTTCCTTCGTTTATCTTTCTTTTCTTATGTATGTGTTTTTGTTTGTGTGTCTCTTTCTCACTATTTTTATCTTTTATTTTCTATTTTTCATCATTTTTTGCCTATCTCTCTCTCTCTCTCTCTCTCTCTCTCTCTCTCTCTCTCTCTCTCTCTCTCTCTCTCTCTCTCTCTCTCTCACTCACTCACTCACTCACACACTCACACTCTCTCTCTCTCTCTCTCTCTCTCTCTCTCTCTCTCTCTCTTTCTCTCTCTCACCCTCTCTCTTTCTCTTCCCTAAATTCAGATAAAGAATAAGGAATCCGACCTCAACCAGGACTGAACGAACCGGAAACGACCCCACCAACCGACCCCTCTCCCTTATATCACAGGAAATTCTCACGCAAGTTGCTCGCATCACACAGCGCGCGGGGACATCTCTCCCTTCTTGTACGTTGCGTTATCTCCCCTCGCGCGGCGCCAGATCTCCTCTCGTCGGCTCCCAGACCTCCTGGCGAAGGGGGGATAGGGGAACAAAGTAGAGGAGGAGGGACTGGGAAGGGAGGGAGAGGGAGGAACGAGAAGGGAGGGAGAGGGAAGAACGGGAAGAGAGGAATGGAGGGAAAGAGATGGGGGAGAGGAGAGAATGGGAAGTGAGGGAGAGGATGGAGGGATGGGGGAAAGGAGGAGGGTAAGAGGGAGAGGGAGATAGGGA
>NC_051428.1:29894134-29896634 GCF_015228065.2 Penaeus monodon | reverse complement strand
CTATCTATCTATCTCTATCTATCTATCTATCTATCTATCTATCTATCTATCTATCTGTCTGTCTGGCTGCATCATTGCCTGTGTCTGCGTATATAAACATGTATTTGTCCTTATGTGACTACTTAAACATAGCCATTCGGAATCCCATTCCCTTTTTCTCTCAAAGTAACCCCTGCTGGGCCTTCAGCGCCACGGCTCGGTCAGATGTTTAAATGATAGTTGGCGGAGAAGGCGCGGCTTTAGCGGCCCATTGTGGTCGAATTTACGATGGATCTGTGTAATAATGGACGAGATCGGGGCACCACGGAGGCAGCGTGCGGCTTGTGCATGTTGCTTTGTTTAGGTCTCTGGCGCTTCTTCTGGGAAAACACGAACACACCGTCATCTTCCTCAAGCCCCATGCACATGCCCCAGCCCTTACCCCTCTCTGGGGCGTTTTCTAATACTGGAAAAAACGGTCTCTTATTTAATATGATATGTCATTACATACACACAAACATAGATACCCACGCAAACACCGTCACCCCCTCCCCAAGTGCCCCAAAAGCATACAGAAACACCCGTGAATAAACACCTAAACACACTACACACACTCCCTGAAACCCACCTTCCCAGCCCAGACGTACACACACACTACTAAACATACCATCCCGCAACCAGCTGTCTGTCCCCCATGTTGCATGAGGGACCTGATATACTTAACTCTTCCATTCTTAGGGCATGCTATTTCGGGCTCATTGCCACTCTATCTGGCCCTCAGGGGTATGGGCAGCGGGTAAAGGGGTACTCGCTTGCTTTGTTTGGTTTGTATCATTTGTTAAGGAAGAAAGAAGGGGGAAAGAAAGGCAGAAAGGGTAAAATAAAGAGAGAGGAGGTAAGGGAAGAAGGAGAAAAAGAGAAAGAATAATAGAAGGAGTGGAAGAGAATACATCAATTAGGACAATGGGATAGAGAGAAGTAGACAGAAAAAAATTCAAAATTAGACAAAGTGGAATTTAAGAACAGCTAATCCTTACCAGAACAAATTCAAAGATTAACAAATAAATTTTTAGACTCCTCTATCCCTTTTCCATCGCTTATTAATTTCTCATGCTCTCTCTTCTCTCTCTCTCTCTCTCTCTCTCTCTCTCTCTCTCTCTCTCTCTCTCTCTCTCTCTCTCTCTCTCTCTCTCTCTCTCTCTCTCTCTCTCTCTCTCTCATTAATTCATGCATATATCTATCTATCTATCTATGTATCCATCTATCTATGTGTTTATGTATATATGTACGTATGTATGTATATATGCATGTATGTATGTATGTGTGTTTGTTGATGTTTTGTATGTTATGTGTTCTTTTTGTGTGTGTGTGTGTGTGTGTGAAAGATGGAATAATGCAATGCCGCGTTGATATAGTGTGTGTGTGTGTGTGTGTGTGTGTGTGTTGTGTGTGTGTGTGTGTGTGTGTGTGTGTGTGTGTGTGTGTGTGTGTGTGTGTGTGTGTGTGTGTGTGGTCTATTTCCCGATATATCTGTCTGTCTATTTGTTTCTCCATCTGTCTGTCTATCTGTTTCTCTATCTATCTGTTTTGTCTCTCTTTCTATCTGTCTCTCTCTCTCTCTGTTTCTATCCAATTTTCTGTCTCCTCTCTCTCTCTCTCTCTCTCTCTCTCTCTCTCTCTCTCTCTCTCTCTCTCTCTCTCTCTCTCTCTCTCTCTCTCTCTCTCTCTCTCTCTTTCTGTCTCCAAGATTGAGACTTGTTGCAAACGTCAGTCTGACCTCAATGAAAGGTCCCGGTAAGACTCATCAGGTCATTTTGTAGGTAGTGGAGTTAAGCTCTGTGAATCGGAAGAAAAAAAAATAGTAAAAATAGCTAGAAAATTGTAAAGATATCAGCAACAGTTCGGAAGAATAGATTGTCATGATTCTAAAGATGCATTTTAAAGATACACATCAATAAAAAGGCAAATCATTTAAACAGACACAATTATTAGATACAAATAAACACGTAACCAAGGAGATAACAAGATAACCCGAACAAAAATAAGTAGGAGACGTCTGCCCCCCAAGGTCTAGTTTCTCCAAGAAGTCAGATTAAGACAAGCGCTCTACTAAAACACAGGAGCACGTGACAGAGCTCACACAGAACGCCGGGGAGCTCGCTGACTCATCCTAGGACCCCTTTCTTGCTCCATGGTCACAAATATACAATCCATAATGAAAACTTTTTTTCTAAATTATCCAGTAACGTGTGTGACGGGGAATTTTTTCTTCGTATTTTCCAAGGTTGTTACGTTGATTTCGGGGGCATGGTTCTGGACAATTTTGAGTTGATGATTATATATTCTTGGTATCTTTAACAATGCGACTTTTACTGTTTTAGCGTACTGAATTTATTTTGATCATAGTTTGTTGAATTTCTAGACACATTTTGTCAAAGATGATAGGGATAAAAACAATAACCCGTATTTCTGATGAAGAATTATTCGAAAGCGTCAAATATATTTTTGGCATTGTTAGGTT
>NC_051428.1:29868094-29873094 GCF_015228065.2 Penaeus monodon | reverse complement strand
CGCCAGACGGAAACTGATATTCAAACACGATCTCAAATTTCATTTCGAGGCTCGCTACTAAAACTCCCGCTCAAAGTCAAAACATTTTGAAAACGTACGTGAGTCAGACTTCTCCCACGCAGCTTTCTGTATATCTACCAGATTTATTTCACGGACTAAAATAAAAAGAAACTGGGGCTTCGTTCCTGCTTTATTTTTATGATGCATAGGGGTACATTTTAGGGAACGGGGAACAATTACAATTACCGTTACAATTTTACTGCTTTTACATTCGCACTTACTCGTTTTCTTTATATATGATACGAATGTAATAACGCATATGGCATTTAGTTAATACGCCGATAAATCTATAAATTAATAGATAAATGAGTAAGCAAGTTAGAATTGACATATCAAAATAGATAAGTTTGTTTTGCTGTTATTGATTTGGAATTACTTTTATAATGTTACAGTGATAAGAGTGTTATCCGAACGCATGATAAAAGTCCCAGCAATATTGGAAACAAGGAGTGAGCATTATGATAATTATGACACTAGCGATGTTGGTAGTAGTGAGCATAATAGTAATTGCAGCGAAAATGATATTACCAAAATTTACTGTCACAACGTAAACCATAATAATCATGATAGTTACGCACACAATACTTACTCACCTACTCACACAGTCACACACACACGACGATGATGACGATATCATGCTCATGGTAATAATCAGGACACTATCATTATTCCCTACTAACAAGCATTCGAGTCTCACGCTCTCATACTGACAGTTTCTGAATACTGGAAGCGAGTGAGAAATAGCGGCTAATTACTTAGACCCTTCACTGCCCATTCATACCTCCATTATTCGTAGGATAATGCAGAATGAGAACTTAATTAGTATGACCGTAGTAAATTGATATTTTTCGTTCATCTTCCATCGCGGTCAAATCGGCGGGAGTGGTGAGGAAGGGAGTGAGGGGGGCGCAGTCCTCCCAGTCAGCCAATCAGAAGCGAGGATGGGCGGAGCCAATTCGCATCCTTAACCATCCCGAGCTAAGCGTAGTTGTGCTCGCAAAAAATATCAAAATATATTTAAAAACTACATGTCAAACACTTTAAACATCACATGAAATGTGTGAATTAATCTACAAATAACACAGATTTGGCGAAAAAACGAAAACATAGACCATCCGAAACTGCTGCATCCAACCGCGAGTGAGCGTGGCACTGACCGGGCACCGAGCACACGGGGACCAGGGCACCGCAGGGCACGTAGCGCAAGGACAGAGCCGTGTGGAGCCGCGTGAGGCGAGAACGGGCAGTCAGTACGGCGCGAGAAACGTGAGAGAGAAGGCGGTAGTGCACACGCGCGCTTACTTCAGCACCACAAACACAGCGCAGAGAGATTACTTGCGTCTTTGTCTGTTGCTCTGTCATCGTTTGTGCGATTGTGTTGTTTTCGTGTTGTGTGTGTGTGACTGAATAGCACCCTTGCGTTATCGGCACAAGTGCGCGACGGAATTGCTTTTATCAGTAAATTCGGTCGCCTTCCCAAGGCGTTATCTTTCCAAGTACTGCAAGTGACAAGCATACTTACTGATAAAACTGGAAGACTCGTTTAGGAAATCAGCCCAAGAAACCTTCCTTCCTAAAACAACTAGGCCAGCAACGCCCACCCGCGCTCTTGCCGCCATGGAATCCTCGGCCGCCGCCCTCGTGTCGGAGAAGAGCTTGAGCAACCACAGCCTCGAGGCCTTCGGCAGCAGCGACAGCGACGGCAGCATCAACGGTTCCTCAGGTCAGGGATCTCCGCTGCCGGTCCACTACCCTCGGCCCGCCACCGTCTTCGCCGCCGTCGCCAGCATCATCTTCATCATCGTTGGCATAGCCGGTACGTGTATTTTACTCATTCAGTTTTCTCTTTTGATTTTGCTCTTCAGATTGTAATAAGTGGGTTTTGGCGAAGGTTCAGAACTATTTACAGCAGCAAGTTGTATCCCAAAGCATATTATTGCAACATCATTTGCAATTCTAAGGCCCGTTTATATACGCGAATTGAACCAGAAGCAGATCATCTTGTTCGCTGGTCAGTAACATGACGAAGTCAAATACAGTTATAAATAAAAGGGGAAAGGATGTATTCTCAGATATGTAGAAAATACGAACAAAAACAAAGGCTGTGGAGACTTCTTTGGATCACTCTTCAAGATCATGTTCATGAACGTGGTTTGTTGTTGTTGTTGTTTATTTTTTTTACCGTGGCGTATTTAAGGACCTTTTTATATATGTTTTTACGCGCCACAGAGGCAGAAGCTCACCAACATTCTCCACGCCAGTCATGTTCCTTCTTGATGGTTTTGATTGATGAGATGAATTTATAAATAAGTTACCTACACGCGCAGATACACTCTGTTTATTTAGGTGTGTCTGTGAGGTGTGTGTGTGTGAGAGAGAGAGGGAGAGACAGAGGCAGACAGGCAGGCAGAGGTCTATATAAGCATAGACCTTGTTGAGCATCTTCACAAATACAAGTTTTGCATATTTTCAAACAATCATTTTAACGTTCATCAGTTTAAGATCTTTAGCTTACACCGTTGCAACTCAGCAACACAGAGAAAAACTGGTCGTTGCATCACTCCGATAGATGTTGCATTAGAATATCCTTGGAGGATATATCTCTGCAACATGCAACTTGCAGGTTTCTCCAGATGATCTTGAATGCAGGAGATACAAGTCAGACACCATATATTTCGTTGACTGAAATATTCGAAAACCTATACGGTAACGCACGCGATCAATTATGAACCAAGGAAAATAAATACCAAATAAATACCACAGGTAATCTCAGCTAGATGTATTTTATTCCAAAACGTCAAAGTCTAAATAGATTTCTAGGTTATCTCACATGGCAAGAAGTTTGAGAAGTTCTGACTGACAGCACCAAAAGTTCACTCGTGCCTGACATAACGACGACCTTGGAACAAACCCCGGGATCCTGTTCATGTTTGCGTTTCATTTGTTCTTTTTTGTTGTTGTTTTATTGTTATTTTTTATATGCTTTTGTTTCATTCCCGGGGCGCGTACCTTATTTTTTTTATTCTGATCGTTATGTTTTTTTGTGCGGTTTGTGTCAATATATTGCAGATGCGTGTCTAATCTTTTTCTCTTTCTTCTCTCGTTCTGTTTTCTTCATTCTCTGTTCCTTAATCTCTGTCTCCTTGTAGCCATGTTGTACTTTACCTCTTACCTTTTGGCTTAGTTCCTTACTTCTTTCCTTACCTAAATTACCTAAAAAGAGGTAACACCGGCACTCTCCGTGGAAAGGAACTGGGGACCCTACCACGTACTCACTCCAAGAGCATCACAACATGAAAACTACAATTAAAGTATCATGCTGTGACCACGGCGGCTCAGACATGAACCTACCGTTAAAAAGAAGATATATATATATATATATATATATATATATATATATATATATATATATATATATATATATGCATGCATGTATGTATGTATGTATGTCTCTCCTTCCATTCCTCTTTTTAACACTCCCTCCCTACCTCCTTCCGTCCCTGCCCCCTACCTCTCTCTCTCTTCTTCATTCGCTCCCTCTCCCATTCTCTCTCTCTCTCTCTCTCTCTCTCTCTCTCTCTCTCTCTCTCTCTCTCTCTCTCGGTCCTTCATTCGCTCCCTCCCTCTCTCCCTCCTTGCGTCGCTCTCTCTCCATCTCCTCACCTCATTCCATCTACCTTCTATTCTTTCACATGACAGCTCTGACAACCACCTTGCTCACATTAGGAACCGCCCTTCCTTAGCCACTTCCGGTGCGTCGAATTTATCCCAGGTAAAGCGATAATTTCAGTGGGAAATTTTTACAAGTGTTAATCTCGCCCTTCCTTCTTTTTTTAGCTTTTAATTCAATTGTGAGTTTGTAAAGGGAGAGGGAGGAGAGCTAGTAATTTACGGTGCTGCTTTGTGTTGACTGTTAAGGCAATAGTGATGGCGCTGGGTGGTGAGAATGGTGGTTGTTTGATATGAATTGCTGGGTGGATATGGTGGCGATAGTGAAGTGCGTGTCTTAACAGTGAATATGATAACAGAAAAATGACCATCAAAGCGGATATCCGCATCCTAATTACCTTCACAGACGGGACTATAGCGATAGCAAATATGGTTCCAATGGTGCGTCCTAATGATGGTGCCGGCAGAGACGGTGAAGGGGGACAGAGCCTCACCGCCACCACAGCGCTGGGACGTCCGGGCACCACAATCAGCACATCCTCCGCGCCGGCACTTCCCTCAAAACGTACTTGTTGATTCCAAAGGCACGACTCTATTACGGGGAGGGGGAGGGGGAGGGGGCCGAGCTCTTGTGGGGGAAAAGAGACTCCGAACTTTTTAAAATATTCATAATTCATCATTATCATGATAATGACGATAATAATGATAATAATAGTTATGATAGTAACTAATAATAACGATAATGACGATAATAATAGCGATAATAATAACGATGATAATAATACTAATGATGGTACTAATAATGATAATAACGATAATGATAATAATAATAATAATAATAATATTAATAACAGTATAGATAATAGTATAAATAATAATATAAATAATAATGATAAAAAAATGAATAATTTAATAAAATGATAATAATACTGCTGTTGCTGCTACTACTACTATTACTACTACAACTTATTGCTGCTATCATCATTTCTACAACACCAACATCAATTTCTACCACCATTGTTTTAAAACTGGTAAGAGATCAAAGAAAAAAAAAGTCAGACAAGTCCTCTTCTTACGAGGTTAAGGCTTCATTGGCGCCTTGGAGAGAATTCTTTTTTGTCTTGTCGATTTAATGATATACAACATAAAAGACGAAACTTACGGCTTGTAAATGTCGCATATGCCAGTCAATTATGGCAGTTAATTCAGACAATGCGCCGTTCAGCTCTGTGATAGGTAGGGGCGGTGCCAGTCACGGGTGCATGCCTAAA
>NC_051428.1:29838094-29860594 GCF_015228065.2 Penaeus monodon | reverse complement strand
GTGTGTGTGTGTGTGTGTGTGTGTGTGTGTGTGTGTGTGTGTGTGTGGTGTGTGTGTGTGTGTGTGTGTTATCACCAGCGAAGATTAATAGTTAAGGATAAACAAAAAATGCATTTGCAACTCCTTAATAAGCAAACGGGAGAAATGGCGTAACGTTGATAAATGATCGTGTATAATGATTGTGTTGATTGTTCGTAATGTGAGACGATGACGGAGCAGCGAAAAAAGAGAAAGGGAGGGATGGGGCTGAGGGACAGAGAGAGAGCGCGAGAAAGAAAGAGAAAGGAAGAGAGAGAGGTGGGGTGGCAGACAGACAGTGATGAGGGGGAAATGGCAGACACACAGATAGATAGATAGACAAACAGACAGACAGAAAGAATGAACTAAGTAGATTAAAGTTTAGGCAAGAGGAAATGGAAATTAATTAAAGCAAGAGATAAGAATAAGCAAGACAGGCGACAGTACCAACGGACGATGGACAGAGATAGCAGGAAATAGAAAAACAGAGTATCAAGTTGTATCATGAACTGATTCATGAAGTTATAGTAAAATCTTTTATGGCTTAATTCTTATGAAATTTTATAAGAGAAATCCACAGAACTTCACGCGTGATTCCAAACAAATGGAAACGGGGAGAGAGAGAAGGATGGGGGGTGGGGGGATGTTTATTGAGTTTATTGTGACGGCAAACAGCAACATCCCGGGGAGATGACATCTTTACAACGTAACGGAGGCTTGGCTGACATGGCAACCTGACGGAGAGAGGGCACGGCATGTGAGCTGCCTCCATATATAAGCTCATCTAAAGTATGTGAACGGATTGACATGTTCTCAAATAATCGCTAGCTCACACACACGCGCACGCACTCACACACACACACACACACACACACACACACACACACACACACACACACACACACACACACACACACACACACACACACACACACACACATAAAGAAATGCATGGCCACACACACGCCTACATACCCACACACTAATCACCAACTTGCGCACTCCTGTTATCACTTTCCTGGTATCCTAATCATTCTTACAGCCCTACTCATTAATCCAGTTATCATACTTAAACGCTCGTCACCCATAAACAGAAACAAAATATATATATATATATATATATATATATATATATATATATATATATATATATATATATATATATATATATATATATATCACTCTCATCGTTGTGTTGGATTAATAGCATTATGATGGCCCGATGCATGGCTCATGATTGCAGCATGACAGGCGAAAGTGGCACGACAGACGGCTGTAGTTGGCCTGCCTTGGGGACTTCAGCTGATTCCTAAGGCTTCTCTTCGCACAGACTCCTCGCCTGTTTACGTGGTCCAGATTGCAATGATGCGAGTGGCTTGTGTACGGTCCCGATTTGCTTTCCTTTCATTTTTATTTTTATTTGTTGATATTTTTTATAAGGATGAGCCGTTGTTAATTTTTTCATATTGGCATTCACGTTTTCTGTTTGTTTTTCTTTTTTGTCATTTTTCTTTCTTGTTCTCCTTTTATTTATTTTTTTTATTTTTTTTTTTTTGACACTCCCGTTGCTTGTATTGCTTCTACGTATATGTCTATCTTTCTCTCTCTCTCGGAGAAAATCCGAGGAAACAAAGACACCGTACTAGAAAAAATACCCAAGTAAAGAAAATCCAAAATCCAAAAATCCAAAACGAGGGAAATGACCAACTAGGGAAGGGGGGAGGGGGTATTATCTAGAGGGAGAACATACGAAGGAGGAAAGAATTCAAGGATAGAAAATTATCCAAGGGGACAAAAATCCAAGGGGAGATTGATGAATGCCCAAAGAGGGAAGTGCAGTCGTTAGTGGTCCGTGCGGCCGAGGGGAAAACGGGCAGTGGTTGGTCGGTGTGTGTAAGGGGAGACTTTTAAGGGTTTCTGTGGTGGGAGAGAGGGGAAGCAATAAGGGGAAGGGAGAAGGACGAAGGGAGGATGGAAGAAGAGGAGGAAAAGGAGAGAGAAGAGGAAAATGGTGAGAGGAATGACGAAAGAAAAGCGAATGGGAGAAACGAAGAAGAGGAGAAGAGAGAAAAGAGGGAGATAGCGAGAAGAAAGGAGGAAGATGAATAAGAAAATAGGAGGGCAATGTAAAAGGAGAGGGAAAGTAGGAGAGGTAAGAATGTGATAAAAAGAAAGAGAGAGACGAAGAAGTACAAAATGCGGAGCAAATGAGAGACTAAAAATTGAGAATAAAGCTAGACTATAATTATTTCCATGCAAATCCTAATAAAAAAATCTACCGATTTTTACATATTTGTTATGTTTTCCTTCAGTTTTCCAGCTTTTATTTATTTTTCTTTTCTTTTTAGTGACACCTATCGGCTTTGCGTCACGATGTTTCATTTTTTGTGCAGCTTAAGGGTGTAGTGTTACTTGTAATATTCTTTTAATAGGATTCGGTGTGCTACTCTCTGGTGTTGCTACAGTCACCATGATATGTATAAATGTTATAGTTGCAGTTGTTTTTGTTTGATTAGTTTTATTGTTATGATCCTGGTGACTATAATCATAATCATCATCAATATCATCATTAGTATCCCATGAAATTAAATCATACTGACAACGCCAGCCTCATAATAATAAGCACAATAATTATTAGCATGACTCGTGATGCCAGTTAGCTATATTATAGTTATTTTATGGTTTCTGTCTTTATAATCACAGACGCTCAGATACCACGTACATGACATAAATAAATGAATAAACATTACACCAAATGTCTTGCACTGTTATTCCTAGCATAACCATAACCGCCGGTATTCTATTACTGGTGTTACTAAGGCTTACTTCAGCATGTTTGTCACATAGGAATTACGTCCTTTGTATCACCGCCACAGCAACGAGTGATAAGAAAGCTAGCGCTTGCGGCGCCATTTTTGGAGTTTTGACTCATTCTCGTCATTTGATTTTCTCGGTATTTTCAAGATAAACATTGTTTTCTTTAACTTGTTTTGCGTCACAACTGTGGGTGGGGGAGGCGGGAGGAAGTAAGAATGGGAAAACCGAGATTATTTACAATTGTGAGTAAGCATGGAACTATTATTTTCGATTTTTTTAATGTTTTTGGCGTGGATGCCATGAATACAACACCAGAAATAAAATAGGAAAGAGACAGACAATATAGAAAGGGTGCCAAAAACGCACATGACGTCATTCTTTACACGATCTCGTGGTCTCAGAAATGAAGATGGCGAGAGATAATATTTTGTAGCCGCAGTCTCTCTTGCCGCCCTCCGAGGTGGCGGCCAAGAGCTGGCCAAACATTGACCCAGCGGATAAGGGAGAGATTTGTTGCATGTCGGCACGATAAACTTTATTGCCCAGAGTATGAGAACAAACACGATCTCGGATGGATCTTGCAAATGGAAAAATATATATAACGCTTGTCAGAGACTAATCAATCATATCTGTTAGAAAGACTGATTAAGAGATATTTCCATGTGCATTCTTAATGTTTGGCGATGCGTTTTTTCATATGCAAATCACCTAAACTCTAGGCTAGTTTCCTGTATTGTCCATGATAAAGATTAATTTCGCTTTTTGTTATATATAGCTTTATAAGCCGCATTTCCCACGCCTCCATATATGGAGACAACCAGAAAGCTGTCGTAGATGGATACCAGACGCTGGATCCGTGCTGCCGCCTCGCCACCTGGCCAGGAGGAGGACCACACGCAGCTCTCTCTCTCGCTCTCTCGCAGTCTCTCTCTCTCGCTCTCTCTCGCAGTCTCTCTCTCTCGCTCTCTATCTCTCTCCCTCTCGCTCTCTCTCGCTCTCTCTCTCTCGCGCTCTCTCTCTCACTCTCTCTCTCTCTCTCTCTCTCTCTCTCTCTCTCTCAACCTCGGCACATCTCCCTTCACCTCTTGAGCAAACATGTTTTATGCATAATCAAAATACTCTATAACTGCAACAGAAATATAATAGTGCTGCCCGGTATTATATGAACAGGATGCCAATATCGAATTAATATTATTACTCGACGCCAGGCGGCTGGGGGTTGGGCTGGGCTGGGAGGGAGAGATGGAGGGCGCGGGCGCTATCAGAGCTTTTTTCATCTCGCTGATAAAGCGGGGGTGAGGCAAGTGGCATTCATTTGAGAAAGAATGTTAAAGCCATCCCCTTTTCCGGTAAAATGTTCGGGTCATTTGAGCAACCCTATTGCATTATTCAGAGGCACTGGCCGAGGTGGGGGGAGGGAGATAGGGGTAAGAGGAGAGGGGAGGGTAGTCTCCTCGCGTGTGTCACACACATGGGCTGCATCCTGTGGCTCTCTGCCTTGGCACCACCATGGCACCATTTGGCACCACCTCGTCTAGACAAGGCAGGCACACTGCATAATTTCACATATCCCTCCAAGGTCATATTTATGCCATGCTAAGAAAGAGAGAAAGAAACACAACGACGTCAATGGAATCCCTTCATCGTCCACGTTTTTTAATGATACATGTGGACGGCAGATCCAAATGCCTTCGGGATACAGAGAACAGGAGGTTGATAGAAGGACGAATAAATAAATAAAAAGAGCAAGCGCGTAGAAAGACCGATCGATAGAAATGGGAGAAAATAATAAAAAAGACAGGTAGATGAGTAGATAGATGGTGGGCTAAATGTATAATTAGATAATTTGATTGATTGACGGGTTTATGTGTAAGTAGAAGGAAATAGACATATTGATTGATAAATGGATTGAGATAGATAAATAATTAAACATAGGAAAAAATAAACAGAGAGAGAATTTGACCCTGAACCTGACACAAACAAACTCGAGGAAAACACTTGACACTCGGCGCCTCTCCGTCCTCATGTGACACCTGACACGGAGTTTTGTGGTTTGACAAGTCATTAGCAGAGGAGGAAAGAGGAATTCGTCTTTTTTTCTGTGAGACAGAAAAGGATAATAAAGAATTGCGTAAGGAAATTCCCAACGGTTGCATCACTCAAAATTCTCTCTCTCTCTCTCTCTCTCTCTCTCTCTCTCTCTCTCTCTCTCTCTCTCTCTCTCTCTCTCTCTCTCTCTCTCTCTCTCTCTCTCTCTCTCTCTCTCTCTCCGTACCTCTCTCTCTCTCTCTCTCTCTCTCTGAATATTCTTTGAATTCCTGTATTATGATTCAAGTACGCTTATCCTAATGCGTGGTGTAATTGTGTAATTATTGCATAATCTATCGGAAGATAAATACATATCAATATGTAATCCAACATAATAAGAATGCATATCTACCCAAAACTACATAAAACAAATGCACTTTACACTTCGAACATGCTCGGAGACGACACACACACAGCTGCCACATTAACACTTAACAAGACGAAACTCGCGATGTCTTATTGCGATGTCGTTAAGTGCCCTGTATTTTAAGGTCCAGATCGTGACCTCTTAGGCTGTTCTTATATATTTGGATTTGTTTGTTTGCTTGTTTCGTGGTGTTAGACTATTTTGACCGTCACATGCGATTCTAAATGTGATTTCTTAAGAGTTCCTAAATTTGTTTATATTGGCTTTAACTTTGAGGGGTTTTATATGCCAACTCTCTAAAATAAAATATGAAAATAATATGAAAGATATCTGACGTCTGGGAAAATAGCAAAAGACTCCAATTATGGCAAAAAGTCGCATTAACTTTACACATCGTCGAAAGATTTTATAGGCATCCTCCCTGGGCTCCTTCGACGGGAAAGAACAGAGATACTTTCTGCGTTGCGTGAGATGCGATGTTGGAAGGCTGTTGTCACTTCCACCACTGGAGTGTTCGGTTTCCAGGATTTTTTTTTTTGAGTGATGTCATGCTCAGTCTTTGATTACTAGAGTTCGATTATCTCGATATATAAAGAAAGCGATGATGTCACTTTCATTCTACATCGGGTGATGATGTAACGGCGTATGGCAGAAAGGCGCTCAAGCTTTGCGTATAAATATACACTCGTACTCAAACACACACGCATACAAACACAACTGAAAAAATACAGTAACACACACACATGCGCACACACACACACACACACACACACACACACACACACACACACACACACACACACACACACACACACACTCTCACACACAAATACAAACAAACAAACACCCAAGCAGACAGAAACAAACTATACATGGTAATATATATTCACTAACACAAATTACTAAATACGCACACACATACACATTTAAAAGCATTAGCACTGTACCACTGTAATCATATTACAAGGACGCGCGAATTGTCACACACAAACGAAAAAAAGTGCAGGTGGTGTGGTAGTGTCGCGTGTGTGGCATCGTCCTGTGCCAGTGACAAGTGCATGCTGCTGGGAGTGCCATGTGTCAGTACCCCCCTCCCCTCCTTCTTTGCGCCCTTCCCCCTCCTTCCCCGTCTCCTCTTTTTTCACCCTGCCCTCCTCCTCTTCCTTCTCCCCTTTCTTTGCTCTTTTAGTCTCCTCCTCCTGTCCCATCTCCCTTGTATTCACGCTTTCGCCCTCCTTCTTCTTTCCGCAGTTGCTCCCTCTCTCTCCTCCCTTCCCCCTTTTCCCCTCCTCATTCTCTATTTCCCTCAAAACCTCTCCCATCACCCCCTCCCCCTTTCCCTTCCCTTCCTTCCCCATCTCCCCTTTTATTCATCCATTCTCCTTCTTCCCCTCTCATCATCTTCACAAAATCGCCTTCGTTACGATTTTCTTCATTTTTCACAGCCATCATTTGTTTGCTTATTATTCTCTATCGTATCCTTTTCGTTGTATAAATATCTGGACCCAGGGTAGATTACAGCTGTTTGCACATATACGTACAGAAATTAACTCTGTAGACTCGTTTCCTCCCCAGGAACGTCTTCGACTTGTTTATGTCACTTAGAATTGACGCGTCTTCTTGCCTGTAGCTGTTACGGCAACGCTTCATTACTGTCAATACTCATCAAGCCTGCTTTGTCGTTACGGCGGCCTGGCTAATGGACAAACAAATTAGTTGGGGCGTGTAACGTGACCTGGGCGGGGACGGAGGAGGGGGGAGTTGGGAGAGTAGAGGGAGAAGGGGTGGGTGAGGGGAATAGTAGGAGGAGCAGGTGGGAGGTTGGAGGTAAGAATGGGTAAGTGAGGGGAGAGGGGGGAGGAGAGATCATGTGACAGTTTCTCCGGTGACAACGGCCGCCCAGCCCGAGCGGCGGCGCCTGGAACGGGGTCTCATTCTCCTCGGTGGAGGGGTGGGAGGAAGGGGGGAGAGAGGAGAGATTGAGGTTTCGCATAGGAGGAAGAGGATAAATTCTGTTTTTGTTTTTTGTTCCGTCTTTCTATTTTTCTCTCCTCGTCTCTCTCTCTCTCTCTCTCTCTCTTCGTTTATCCTCTCGTTTTCCTATTTTATCTTGTTCTCTTCTATTTACATATCACATGATATTAGATATTCATCTGTTTCTGTCTCTATCTACCCATCTACGTATCTGCTAAGTCGTTACATATCTCTCGTGTCATCTCACTGGCATGTTAAATACGTTGATATGAATTAACTTTAGATGTTTAAGAATTTCGGTAACGGCTGAAAACAATTCCTTTTCTTGAACTTTTTTTCAATATTTCCCTTATCATGACAATCATCTCTGGTTCTCAGGTGTCATTTCCTCGTCAATATGTCTAGAACAGATTGTTTTAGTTCTTTACAGTTTAGGTAAAGTTATTTTTCGGATGGTGTATGTTAGGTTAAGAATTCAGGTTATAGTCACGGTAGATTCGGTCAGGTGTCGTTAGGTTCAGTTTAGATGCGATGGTTTAGTTAATTTAGCCCACACTATGAAAGGTTCACCATCATTATTTCCTTATTAACGAATTTATCTCATTGCACAACTTCATTATAGCTTTTGATTATCTGTTTTGACCTTTTGGTTACGCTGATAAATGCCTTCGTCTAAAGGCTTTGCTTCAATCAAGGTTTTAGACTAGGTTAATACAACACTTGGCATACATAACGTGTGCATGCGTGTAACTGTGAATGTTTACTTACAGTCAATGTGTATGGGTATGTGTAGTAGGTGTATGTACATATGTGTGTTAGAGAGAGAGAGAGAGAATTTTGTGTTGTAAGTATGTGCCCAGGGGTGTATGTGTGTGTTTGTATGCGTTAAGTGTGGGTCTGAGGGCGTATGCGTATGGGTTTGTGTGCGCGTAACTGTGGCAGCCCTGTCTATATCCCCTTCCTCCCTACCTGTCATTTAAACCACAATGACGATATTGTGTTGACTTGCAAGTGCGAGAACACCGAAGGTATTCAGCTTCGCTCCATCTCCAGGTCAAGAAGGAGGGGGAGGGGGAGGGGAAAGGAGAGAGAGGTGGGAGAGGAGGGTGCAGAGAGAGGTAGAGGGGAAGCGTAGAGGAGGAGGGGGGGGAGCCAAGTGGGGGAGGGAGAAATACAGAGAGGGACTGATACTGCAGAGAAAGGAGGAGGAGGTTGGTTGGGAGAGAGGGAATAGAAAGGTAAAGGGAAGAGAAGGGGGGGTGAGAGGAAAGGACGTTGAGGGAGAGAAGGGGGTGAGGGGTGTAAGTGGGAAGAGGAGGGAGGCCAATCACGGCGGTGGGAGGGAGGAGAGAGGGGAAATGAGGGAGGTCGGTGGCTTTGCGATCAGATATGGTTCCCGACGAACAAGATTTTTTATTCACTTTTTTTTAATCTCATTATACTTCCTTTCCTTCCCCATCTTTCCTTTCCCCTTTTTACTTTCTACTCTTCCTCTTCTCCATTTCCTCCTCCCCTTCTCCCTCTGCCCTTTCCCGTCTCCCTGTTTCCACACGCCAGCGGCACTTGTAGTTCCCTACCTGATCCCGTCTGTCGTGGTGACCCGAACGACCCCCCGGGATCCCATAGAAGTGTGAATGAGAATGAATATCTTCACAATACAAGAGATGTATTTGACCGGTTTCGAATGCGTCTTCGTCAGAAATACATCTCTTGTATTGTGAAGATATTCATTCTCATTGTCTACATTTGTCAATATGAATACGGTTCATCCCATAGAAGGTCGTTGTTTCGTATAAATATGTATGGTAATATGTTTACATCTAGATGTTTGTTTCTCTCTCTCTCTACCTGTTTATTTCAGGATTTTTTCAATTTATCTTTACTATTATTTTTTGTTATACCATTTGTCCATTGTCTATGTTTTTTGTGCCGGTCTTTCTATATCTATATATTCTCCTGTGGCTGTCTATCTCTTTTTCTAACTGTTTGTATTTATATCAGTTTGTCTATCTATGTACCAATCTATCTATCGACTTGTGTGTGTGTGTGTGTGTGTGTGTCGATAAAGGTCAAATAGAACCAAATTCACGGTAACGTTATCACAGAGTTTCATCGAAGATATGCGGGGAAAGCGTAGCTGACGTCACGCAGCTCTACTCACGCTCGTGGCACTTCCGTCTGGCACTCTAAGGCACTCTGGCGCTCGCTCTTGCATCCTCCACAGGACCTCGCTGACTAAACGCCGCCAGCTAGACGAGTATCGCCTCGCCACGGACGCAGAAGAAGGAGAATCCAGTGTTCCAAGAAGGCGTTACCGAGAATCCAACTCCTGTATGCGTCGCTTATGAGAACGGGGACATTTTTTGTGGGTTAATGCTTCTCATTAAAGGGGATAAAAAGGGGGATTAAATGACGGAGAAAAGGAGACAGGAGAAAGAAGGAAAGAAAAGGGAAAAAGGGAGGGTGATTTGGAGTAGCGAGTCATGGAGAACAAGTGGACGTGTAGTTGTAACGTGAGATCGTGGCGGGGAGAGTACGACCCGTGTGTGGGGGAGGGGGGAGAGGAGTGGGGAGACTTCGTGGGTGGAGAGGAGAGGGGAGGATGATAAGGGGTTCATTTGGTAGACGGCGAGGGCAGGAGGCATCTCCTCTCGCTCGACAAAGACTCGTTCAGATCTGCTTCCCTTCGGCGTGTGTTTCTGTTTGGCCGCGGATTTCAGTGTTTATACGAAGGATAAATGCCACTGAATCATTTACCGAGGGATCTGATCGCTTTATGGTACGCGTTGATTTTCCCGTATTTGATATCAAGAACATTCCATCTATTCAGGGATAGGGTCGTGAGTCTATATTTATCGTGTATGTGTTCTTCTGTAGTATCCGGTTTGCCAGTCGCCCTCGCTGACCCCCTCAACTGTCGCTACCCCTTCCTTCTCCTCATTCTCTTCTTCCTCCTTCTCATTCTCCTCCCGTTCCTCAGCCCTATCTTCCCTGTCCATACCCTTTCTCTTCTTTCCTCCTCTCCACCCCTCCTGTTCCTCATTCCTTGTCCTCATTCTCCTTTTCTTATCTTTCTTGTTCCTCTATTTCTTGTTCTTCTGTTTCTTCCTCTTCTCCTTCTTTTCTTCCTCTCCCACATCTTCCCTCTTCTTCTTCTTCCTCCTCCTCCTCCTCCTCCTCCTTCCTCCTCCTCCTCCTCCTCCTCCTCCTCCTCCTCCTCCTCCTCCTCCTCCTCCTCCTTCTCCTCCTTCTCCTCCTTCAACCACTACCACTTCCTCAAGCCCTCCATCCACCCCCCCCTGCCCCTCCTTTTAGCCTCACTTCCCCCTCCCTCCCCCTTTTGCCCCACCTTCCTCCTCCAGCAGCAATATAAAGAGCCAGTTGTTAGAGACGATGGTGGGGGGAGGGGAGAAAGGGGGAGGAGGTCGAGGGGAGAGTGAGGGGAAGAGGAGAGGAGAGATGGGGGAGAGTGAGGGGAAGAGGAGAGGAGAGAGGGATAGCAAAGATAGAAATGTTGAGAACGCAGGGAGAGGGGAAGAGAGTGAGAAAAAAACAACAGCAGGAAAACAAAGTAGAGAAAGGGGAGAGTGAGGGAAGAGAGGGAAGGGATAGAGAGAAGGAGAGGACGATGAGAGAAAAAGGGAGAAAGAAGGGGAGAAAGGGGAGAAGCAAAAGGATGGAAATTTGGCAGGAAAGAGAGAAAGAACGAGGAAAAAAAAGATAGGGGAGAGGGGGACGAGGAGAAAGCCAGGGGGAAGGACGTTGAAAAGAGCCATGCGCCCGGCTGGCGAAGGAGGGGAGCAGCTCAGATCTCTCCCGACACCTCCGCCGACGCTGCAGAAACTCTATGAATATTTAATTAGCTTCATCAGGGATCTTGGCTTCCTTGCAACGTTGCGAAGAAAGACACGAGGCACAGTGCTTGCTCTCTCTCTCTCTCTCTCTCTCTCTCTCTCTCTCTCTCTCTCTCTCTCTCTCTCTCTCTCTCTCTCTCTCTCTCTCTCTCTCTCTCTCTCTTTCTTTTCCTTCAGTTCTTTATTTCGACCTTGCTCCCATCCTCTCGCTTTTCGTCTTCACTTATACTTTATTTTTATTATTCCGTTATTTAATCTCACATTTAACTGCTCTCTTTCACACCGGCTCTTTATCTCACTCTTATCTCACCCTCCCTTTCACCCTTCTTTGCGTCTCCTCAGTCAGTCTCTCCCGCACTTTATTTCCTCTCGTATTTTGCTTCTTTGATCGTTCGTTTCTCATTCTACCTTTCTTCCCCTCCTCTCTCTCTCTCTCTCTCTCTCTCTCTCTCTCTCTCTCTCTCTCTCTCTCTCTCTCTCTCTCTCTCTCTCTCTCTCTCTCTCTCTCTCTCTCTCTCTCTCTCTCTCTCTCTCTTCCCCGCAACCTATCTATCTATCTATCTATCTATCTTTCTATCTTTTTCATGTTTTTTTTTATAAATTTATTTCTCTCTTCTTTCATCCATCTCCTATTTTTTTTCTCTCATTCTGTTATTCTTTCTCCTTCCCCTTTTCCTATTTAATTTTCTTCTCATATCTTTCCTTGGCTTCTCTTCGCCACTATATATTGATTCTTCCTCCTCTTGTCCTTTCTTCTTCAACTTCCATATTGTTTTTCTGATTCCCCATTATTCACCCTCCTCTCCTTCCTTCCCCCCTCTTTCCCTCCCCGCATCACAACCTCTACTCCCCTTCACCCTCACCATCCTCTTTTTCCCTGGCACGTCCTTTATCTCTGGCTCTCTTCCTATCCACTCCCCCTTTCCCTTTTCCTCTTCTCGTCCTCCTCCTCGTCCCCTCGCCACCCCTATTCCTCCCCTTTTCTCTTTCCCCACTCATCCCCCTCCCTCTTCACCCCCTCCCTCCCCCGTTCCCCTAATCCTCGTACGGGAGAATTAACAACAAACTAACCGCTGTAATCGTAACTGTTAAAAACGTTATGTTAACCTTTTTGTGGGTTGTTAGAAATCCCCCTCCCCCTTTTTTGAGAAAGGAAGGGGAGACTTACATGCCTTTATTGTCTTTGAGTGATTATTAGGAAAGTCATATTTGGGGTCTGGGATGATTTCATTCGTGTGTGTTCGTGCGTGCGTTTTTTGTCTGCTTGTATATTCTGTAAGATGTGTTAGATTAATTGTAATTATGTGTGTTTTGTTTATGTGTTCTTTAGGTGTTTGTATATGCTATAAAGTGTGTTTGTTTAACTGTTTATATGTGGACATGAGTTTTACATGCCTGTATATTTTGTAAGGTGGTGGTTGTTTATTTGTATTATGTAGTCGTGTGTTTGTAATGTGTGTGGTGTATGCATAAAGTCATACATGCTCAGTGAGGACTGGCCCGATAAGCTTCGGGTAAGTTCTGGTGACGAAGCAGGTCTGGATTATTGAATCTTGATTACTCAGGGAATGTCGGCTGATAAAGCCAGTCTCCAAGGCTTAATAGCGAGTTGTAATAAAGAGCAGGGCGCAGGAACGCAACTCAACAGACTAGAGAGAGCGAGGAAATACAAACAAGGATTTGTATATTACTTTATATTTTAGTATATATTCTATTTTTTAGCTTGGGGAAATTTGAGCTTTATATTCCGTTCTTTTTTAACTTTTCATCTATATTATGGTTTGTCACTCCATATTTCACGTTTTCTGTACTTGTGTTCTGTTTTTATGCATGAATGCGTGTATTATTATGCGCGTAAAGGAGCACGTGTCTGAGCATACCTGACAGTACTTCCCTTTCCGCGCCAGCCGACCCTCAGACCCATGGACCAACAAGACTTCCTGTCCTACTAACAAGTCACGCCTCGGCTTGTCTCTGGTAGTCTTTGAGTGATTCCCTTTTGCTTGTTCATGTGACTTCCTTGGTTATTTTCACCCTCCGACTTTTCCTCCCCCCCCCCCTTTCCGCGGGCAAAAGGGTGAAAAGAAGGGGTGAGGTAAGTGGGACAGGGGGAGGGGGGATGGCAGGGTGTAAGGGATCACCTGGCTAGTGTCAGAGTTGAGGGCAGTTCCAATGAACCCCCTTTCCCCCTCCTAAGGCCCCTCTGCTACTCCTAACTCTCCAGCGCCACACACGCCCCCCATCCTCTCTCTCTCTCTCTCTCTCTCTCTCCTCTCTCTCTCTCTCTCTCTCTCTCTCTCTCTCTCTCTCTCTCTCTCTCTCTCTCTCTCTCTCTCTCTCTCTCTCTCTCTCTCTCTCTCCACCTCCTTCCTGGTGTTAAATAACTTTAGTGTCATGTGGTCACTGTTCGTGCAGCCCTTCATTTAGTACAATGGAGAAATTCTAGTTGAAGGGAAGGGAAGGGGAGAAAACACTTCTTGTCGTGGTTAGGAACGTCAAACTAGGGTGCAAATTTAGATGTATAAATAAATAGGTTACACGCCACGAAAATGTCACATCTTCATTCTTTTGCTTTGTTTGTGCGTTTCTCCGTTGGGTAAAATCAGCACTTAAATCCGTCAGAATTATTTGAGGCAAAGTACACACATCGGGAGTCGGATCAACCAACGAAGCTTCATGACGCGTCTCGAACCGCATCCATTTTACTCCAATCTCGTCCGACCACAAAGGTGTTATTGACGACTCCGCAAACAAACACCCACGGGATAAGCGACTCCAGTGCCAATAAAGCAAACACGTGAAAACCTCAAACCAAACACGAGCTGAATGCAAACGTGAAGATCGAGCTCAAACGCCCAAACAAAAACACCTATTCTCTTTCATATTCGGACAACGAGCGAACCAACGAACACGGCCTCCCACTGCCTATCCTTCATAGCTCGAAGGGGTACAATGCGCGCTGTTATTATTTTGAGTTTGCGCCATACTTCTTTTTCTCCTCCTCCGCCGGATGCATGAACAGTCAGGGCTACAGTTTGGGCATAGACTCTTAGCTGTGTTGTTGTTGTGCCCTTCGCCTTACTGACTGACCTTTTGCTTCCATTATGGTTCGTCTCACAGGCTCTTCTCACATACAGTTGTCGCCGGGGACTTGTGTGTTTGTGTGTGTGTGTGTGTGTGTGTGTGTGTGTGTGTGTGTGTGTGTGTGTGTGTGTGTGTGTGTGTGTGTGTGTGTGTGTGTGTGTGTGTGTGTGTGTGTGTGTGTGTGTGTGTGTGTGTGTTTCGTGAATAGAGACTGCTTTTTCAGACACTGAAAAGCATTTTTATTTTTTTGCTCTTCTCTTTTTGAAACTTCACTGCAGATTCTCATAACAGTATATGAACGATTTATGCTTCACTTGGTTGGTGGTGTTTGTGTCCAGGAATGAAACGCCTCTTATACATCGCCTGAAAATTCATGACACACACAATGGTATGCCATAATATTTAGTCTGAAAATAGACGTCAGCAAGATGATGGTTGCTCATGCTTAACAAGTGTACTCAATGTGCATGATGCCACCATTTTTAGGGGTGTGGGGAGGGTCTGGCCGAACTCGTCTGGAGTTTTCTCTCCTTTTTTATTTCTTTTTCGTCTGTTGTCTGTTTTCTTTTCGGTTTGCATGTCACATATTGTCTGTTACAAGACAACGACACACCAACGCATATTTGTTTATATGAACGATGCCACTCTGAGACTTCGTTCACACAAGATAGTGTATATCTAATGATTTAATGACAAGAGAAGGCAATAGACCTCGTGAAAGCTAATGGTTAACGAGTGTTGTTGGCCGTGTGGTGCATGCAGGTGTTTCGATATGCGAGGCGTGGCAGGCAGATGCTGAGTGTGCTGATAGTACAAGGCGGCAGTGCCAGCGGGGCAGTGCATATCATGCGGCACTTAGCAGTATCGTTGGAAGCTGGAGAGTGAGCTTGGCAATGTATACTTATCATACCCACTCATACATTCATACGGGCACACATGCATATAATCACATACACAGGTGACGTACTCCCAAAATAAAAGTAAATCGAATAATGGTGCAAAAAATGATCAATTAGCATTGCTTCGGAATCTCTTTTTGCCTGAGTATATAAAATACTTCAGTTATATTCGAGACACTTCGGATATGTTATGCACTTACTTGTAAAGACATAAAACAAACAGATCCATGCATGAAGTAGAATCGATTCATGTATGCGTACATGAAGTGAATAACAAACGCATATAAACAGCCCCCACACATGTACACACACGAACAGCAGTGATAACTTATCGAAAACTAAGTAGGTGATAGTACGAAGTGAAGTAGATATGTTATCAGCTGGGATGGCAATCTGTGGCAAATGTGCCACTGGTCGAGAGTTGGTGTGAATCTGCGACCCACTTCTGGCAGTGATTACCCCCCCCCCCCTTTATTAATACTAATTAGTCATTCTTCTTTCGTTGATTTTTTCCCTTGTCGATATTCCCTTGAATTCCGTGATTTTCATCTTTATTATATGGCGGTGTGACTGATCAGTCACGAGTCAGTCTCAGGCACAATGAGTTAATGAGGGCCTTCGTAATGCCGTACCATATGATTTCACTCTAAATACTATTACCATTTGGGGAACGAGAAACACATACACGCACCACACAGAGACACATGGTTTAACCAGTTCTTTCATCCTCACACGCACTACTTAAAGCATTACTAGCCGTCTATGAATCTCGCTCTTTCGCCATCTAACTAGTTGTCTGTCTGTTTGTCTATCTAACTATCTGTATCTGCTAATCTCTCTATCCATCATCCTCTCTATTTCTGCCTTTATCTCTATCTATTTATCTGTCTCTTTGTTTATCTATCTCTCAACCTCTCTATCACTATCACTATCGTCCTTTTCTCTCTGTGTATGTGTGTGTGTGTTGTGTGTGTTTATGTATGCACCCTCTCCTCGTCCTTTGTATATTCAATATCTATCTTTTTGTATGTCAGTCTAACTAGCCTTCTACTTATGGTTATGTACTCATCCTACTGTGCTTGTATTTTTCGAGAATACTGTATAACAATGTGCATACATAACCTGAAACCTGTTTTGTTTATGTACTCTACAGATACGTTGCACATTGCAGCCACAATCTCCACACTAACTATTATCATAACCATAAATAGATTTATAAAATCAACATACCCGTTTATATATTGAGATCAACTCTTCCATTCTCTCTCCATGACTCACTCTCTATGGTCTTTTCGCTCCGCTGTGCATATATCCGCACTTTTATTCTTTTTCAATGGTTTCCTTTTTTGTTGGGAATGTATTCGCAAACAATAACAAAAGCAGTCATGGCCTGTGATGTGAGTATGACGGATGATGTGTTTTTGTTTGCTTGTTGTACACCAGCTGACTCCCTGTCTTGTGTGGAGTGCATGAGTTATGGACGAAGAAACTTATGGATACTGGGAGTCTTTCGTTTTTTTATCGTCTTTCTTTTTCTTGTCAGAGAGAGAGAGAGATAGAGACATAGGCAGACAGACAGATAGACAGATTGACGACAGTAGCAGAGTGCTACTGATAGACAGATAGACAGCAAGTTAGCGAGAAAGATGTCTATGTGAGTGTGTGTGTGTGTGTGTGTGTGTGTGATTGTGTGTGTGTGTGTGTGTGTGTGTGTGTGTGTGTGTGTGTGTGTGTGTGTGCATGAGTGCGTTAATTACGGACAAAAAACATGGATACTGAGATTTTATTTCGTTTTCCTGGTATCGCGTTTCTTTGACTTTTTTCGCGCATTCATTGGATGCTCAAGAAATTTCATGGCTTTGCAGATGCAAGTATGTGTGTGTGTGAGAGAGAGGCGAGGAGGGAAGGGGAGAGAGGGAGAGAGACAAGCAGATCGACAGGCAGACAGAAACGGATACAAACAGACAGACACAGAGCATGCATGAAATAGTTTCAACTAAAATTAGAATGCAAACAAAAAGCGAACAAACTCTAAATGACAGAAAACCAGATGGTATTTCACTGAGTGCAAGAATTGTGCAAAGCGTATGCTGAACGAAGCAACCTCGAGAACACATGGACACCATTTCTTAACTCCTCGTCCGTATCTTATTAGTATTCGTGTGTATGTCTCTCTCTCTCTCTCTCTCTCTCTCTCTCTCTCTCTCTCTCTCTCTCTCTCTCTCTCTCTCTCTCTCTCTCTCTCTCTCTCTCTTTCTGTGTGTATGTGTGTGTGTGTGTGTGTGTGCTTATCATTGTTGAGTGCGAGCGTGAGTAGGAGTGTGTGTGAGTGTTAATGTAAATATGCATGTGTGTATGTAATCGTGCATTTATCTATGCAATTATGATTTTTGCGTGTCTTTAACCAAATTCCCATGATGTTACTACGGCGATATGGCAGGGAAGGGTTCTCTTATTGTGACGAGTAGGAAGAGGGCGCAGCGTGAGACTTTTTCTCCTTTTTTTCTTTGTCATTATTATATTTCTAAAGGATATGGACTCATTGAACGAAGAATTACTAGATAGCCCTTATGAGAAATATTTTACGTTACATCGTCTCGAACGTGATCCTCATACGATTTTTTTTTTAAGTAAAGGGAGACGATAAAAAACACGGCTTTGCAATGATTCATGTTGCATAAATCCGGTAATTCTGCAACTAATGTTCAGCAATACTTCCGATTTTTTTATCTCTTCTAAGTTATAATCATCTCATCCTTCCTCTTTTTATTTTCGCTTTGGTTTGTTTATTTGTCGAATTTCTTTCATCATCATCTATGTATTTATCTATTTATTCGCATATATTACTTTGCTTTGGTGTTTCTATATATATATATAGAGAGAGAGACAGAGTTGGCAGACAACAATCAGAGAGAGGCAACAGACAGACAGAGAAGGGAGTCAGGCGATACACATACACAAAAAGGAAGAGAAAGGCTAAGGAGAGAATGATGTAGCATTGTCTCGATCGCCCCAGTTCATGACCATGCATATAAGCACTTCCGCCAGAGGACTACCATGTTTTTTCTACGTCATATCACGTTGCCATGCACAGTTGCCATAGACAATCAATAGCATAGCCTCATTTGGGTACTGATAACAGAGCTACCACGTTATACTTAAAATTTGATCATAATTTATAGAGAGCGAAAGTAGTTCTCAAAACCTGCATTATGTACAGTCATGCTATTATCAAACACAAGCTAATAATTGGATATTAACGAAATGACAAACCCTTTATTTACGTCGGATAGAGATAGAGAGAGGGAGAGGGAGCGAAACAGACAGACAATTTTTTTTAAGAGGCAGAGGACAGACCTTCCTTAGAAACAATACCAAACAACACGACCCATTGGGTCTTATCCAACAACACGGCCCATTGGCAGAGCCCGATAGCGGAAGGTCCCGGAGAGAGACAGAGCGTAGGATATGCCCAGGCGGGGGGCATAAGGGAAGCTCCCCTGGTTGCTCTCCTACACGCTCCCCCTCCTGTCCCTCTCCTCTCCCCCTCCTCTTCCCCTCCTCCTCAACTTCTGCCCCTCCTCCCCTTCTCTTCCCTTACCCTTTCTCTTCCCCTCCTACCCATCGTCTTCCCCCTCCCCCTTGCTCTCCCTTCCCTCCTCTCCCTCTCCACCCCCGTCGAGCCACAGGGCCGAGGGGAGCATCCCAGTGCCGGATGCTGGGACGAAGAGAGGGGCGAGGGAGACGAAGCCAATCCATCTCCGGAAGCTGTCATCCTCGAGGGCCGCAAGACGCTTCCTCGACGGGCGTTGTCTCTGAGGCCCGGACGTCGGCTGTCAACCGGAAATTGTCTCGAGTTAAACACTTACCCAAAGGAGTCGGCTGCCGAGGGCTCCGGGTCGGGACTGCCGGATTCCGGATGCACGCTGATAGGTTGATGGCGCTGCGGTTTTTGTTTGGTTTGGATATAGTTGTCGTGGTTAATTAGCCCTTAATTGGTTCTTCGTAGCTGTTATTAGTCACTGATGACGATAGACAGTTAATGATGACATACATTTAGCTGTTTTGCAGTACTCATTGCTGCAGTTACAATTATTGGTAGTTGATACTTCTTGATAACACCCAGTCATCAGCTTTAGTTACATTGTAGTTCGTTCTTGATGACGGATGTAGTTATTTATCGAGGCTAGGCGAGGCGACGCAACTTGCCTGCTAGTGACAAATTGTCAGTCATACACGAAATTGAGCTACTGATCTTTCCATCGTCTCAACACGGGATCCAACCGTATTAAATTGTGTCAATAAGCAAGATAATGCCCATGGTATATCTTCAGTTCGTATTTATTAGTCTGACTCTCTTCACCGGAAGTCTTCTCTCAACACCACTCTTTGTAACACCTTCTTTCCTCTTTATTTCAGGTAATTTAGTGACCATCATCGCCCTCAGCAGGAGTGTCAAGTTAAGGGTTCACGCCACCACCGCCTTCGTCATCAGCCTGTGCGTCTCGGACTTGCTCTTCTGCTCCATCAACCTTCCCCTCACCGCCTCCAGGCAAGCGACGCCCTTTTGACGTTGTTTTGATCCGGGGTATCATTTCAGATTTAATTAATAAAATCCAAGTGTTAATCTCTGTAGATAAACTGACATGAAGTTGTCGACTAGTAAGTCTAAAACCTACCCAATAGGCCTAAACAGTCTATATAGATAAACAGGCAGATAGATATAGATGAACATTGACGATGATTGCCCTTTCGTCGCGAGTAACTTCTTCCTCTTTCCCGCTTTCCAGGTACATCCACGAAGCCTGGGTGCTCGGAGACGCACTCTGTAAGATCTTCCCGTTCTTCTTCTACGGCAACGTCGCGGCGTCACTCCTCAACATGGTTGCCATTACCATCAACAGGTAACGACAAAATCCGTTCACTATTATTGAGCAAAGGACTTATCTTGAAGCATTTAAATGAGTATTTATAAGTAAACGTAATTCGATAAAGGAAGAGACAGGTTGGTAGGTAGGTAGGGAGAGAGAGAGAGAGAGAGAGAGAGACAACCTTCCTTCCTCATTCGAGGTCCCTCCCCACTCAGCGCCTCCCCCTGACCTCCCGCAGGTACATCCTCATCGCTCACCACGGCCTCTACGACCGTGTGTATCGCCGCCGCTACATCGGGCTGATGATCGCCTTCGTGTGGTTCTTCTCCTTTCGGGATGATGGTGCCCCCGCTGGCTGGTGTCTGGGGGAAGCTGGGGCTAGACCCCCCCTCCTTCTCCTGCACCATCCTCAAGAACAACGGCTCCTCGCCCAAGAAGTTTCTGTTCCTCTTCGGCTTCCTCCTCCCGATGATCGCCATCATCGGATGCTACTCGGCCATCTACTACAAGGTTGGTTGGGCCGAAAATAGTTTTCGTGTTTTGTGCGATCTGGGCAACTCCCACTCCATGAGTGGCCATAAATCTTGCTTATTTCGCATCTAGCGCCACCGCCATGTAACGGCGCCGACATGCATTAGCCACACCCATTAAATTCAGATATAAGTCTCACCTTCTCCCTCCCTCCCTTCCGCAGGTACGCCAGTCACGCCTGAACCTCGCCGCCCACAGTGCCAATAGTGCCACGCCCGGCGCCAAGACGAACTCGTCCGCGTATGGCGCCCAGATGGCCCGCAAGGAGGACCTGCGCCTCACCAGGATGATGCTCACCATCTTCCTCTGCTTCCTCATCTCCTTCCTGCCGCTCATGATCGTCAATGTCGCCGACGATGACGTAAGTCGCTCTCAGTGACAACTCTGGAAACACGAACTCATGATTATAATCTTCACTGATGTTTTGTCACTTTTTATTGCTTTCTCTTTATCATTATTCTATAAATATTAAGAGCAGTCACAACTGTTTTGTTGTTCTTGTTGCCGCAGGTTGCCGTGCCCTCCCTGCACGTGCTGGCCTCCGTGTTGGCCTGGGCCTCTGCCGTCGTGAACCCCTTCGTGTACGCCGTGACCAACCGCAACTACCGCACGGCCTACCGGAAGTTATTTTGTTCCCGTCGGAGCAAGCGCACGGGTCGGACCTCAAATTCGCATTCCAAAAGCAACTCGTCACGCACTTTCATTACTGATTGCCAATACCACGCCTCGACAGGCCAGGTCACCAGCCCCGTACTCTCTTGCCCTTCCCCTGAGGTGTGAGTCCAGCCCGCCAAATCTGGCCTCTCCTCGCCCCGGGCCGCCCTCAAGCACGCCGCCGCCGCCTGCGCTTCCTGGAAGGGCTTCTCCGCCACAGCAGGCCACGACGTCGCTTGGACCTCCGCGCGATGAGCCCGGGTCGCCCTCCGAGACGGCAGAGGCGGAGACACCCGCCAACAGAGTTGAAAGTGGGTCATCCCCGACGCCTTGCGTGATCCCCCCTCCTCCTTCGCCTCCTCCTTCGTCAGACGAGGCTGCAGAAGCCAGGTCCTCGTCGCAGACCCCTGAACCCGGCTCTCCCAGACTCATCTACAAGCTCAGGTTATCCTCTCTGTTGGAGGAACTCGACATTCCGTTCCTGACAGAGAAGTTGAAGACGTCCGTCTCCACGCCGGGCTTGGGCCTCGAGCCGCAGGCATTTACGTCGAGCCATAACAAGCGGCCCTCGAGTTTCGTATCGCCAAGGAGACTTCCGCCTTTCCTCGGCGCATCTGTTTCGTCGTCGTCGTCGTCCTCCAGTGGGGAGATCGAGGCCGGGACGCCTTTGCCTGCGGCGTCGTCCACGCAAAAGTCGTTGGCCACAGTGTCGACGACGTGCGTCATCGTCCACTCGCCTGAGCTACCGAAAGTCTCTGCCTCCGCGGCGCCGTTTGAAGACGCCGAGGGGGAGTGAAATGTAACCTTATTAAGATTCACTAACTCCGGGAAGTCTCGAATGAGGCTAGACTGCCCTTCGGGTGGACACTCAGAATAACACTTGATATTGTTTCTTGTTTTTCTTGAAAAACGATTATTCTGTTACACTGTTTCAGTCAATTCTCTTCACGTTAATGCGTTTGTGTCTGGTGTAGAGATGTAGCAAAGAGGTTCTCTTCTGTAATTACACTACTGTTTCTTGAAGAAGGCAGAGGAAGAGAGCAAGGAACACCGACTCAGTCAGTATAACATTTTAGTGAGTGTGCCAGTGAAGGGGTTAGAGGAGAGTCCTGTAATGACCTTAGATTTAACTATAAGGTACAAAGACGTTTCTGAAAAAGAAAAGGAATGCCGCTTGGGACCAAATATACTGTAGGTTAATATTTGGATGCCGCTAGTGAAACTGTATGGTAAAAAGCGCTGAGTGTATATTATCTTCTTTACTTTTTTAGTGAAAATCTTGTGAAACCCAGGAAAAATAGAAGCGTTACTTAGGTTCATTTTTATTTTATTTTATTGTATTT
>NC_051428.1:29834449-29837994 GCF_015228065.2 Penaeus monodon | reverse complement strand
GAAGCTGTCATCCTCGAGGGCCGCAAGACCTTCCTCGCGGGTTTTTTGTTCTGGCCGGACGTCGGGTCAACCGAAATTCCCCTCGAGTTAAACACTTCCCCAAAAGGGATCCTCCCGGGGGCTCCGGGTCGGGACTGCCGGATTCCGGGTGCCCGCTAAAGGGTTGTGGCGCTGCTTTTTTTTTTTGGGTTTGGATATAGTTGTCGTGGTTAATTACCCCTTTAAATTGGTTCTTCGTAGTGTTTTTATCACTGAGCGAAAAAATTTAATGTTTCATACATTTAGCTGTTTTGCAGTACCATTGCGCGTTCAATTTTGGTATTTGATACTTTTGTAACCCCAGTCATCCTTTTTTACTTGTTTTTCGTTCTTGGTGCGGATTGTTATTTATGGGGTGGCGGGGGCGACGAACTTCCCTCTAGTGAAAAATTGTCAGTCCATACACAAAATTAGCTACTGTCTTTCCATCGTTCAACACGGACCCAAACCGTATTAAATTGTGTAATAAGCAAGATAATCCCCAGGGTATACTTCTTCGTTTTATTAGTCTGTCTCTTCCCCGGGAAATCTTTCTCAACACCACCTTGTAACACCTTTTTTCCTCTTTATTTCGGGTAATTTAGTGACCATCATCGCCCTCACAGGTGAAAAGTTAAGGGTTCACGCCACCACCGCCTTTGTCATCGCCTGTGCGTCTCGGTTGCTCTTCGCTCCATCAAACCCTTTCCCCCACCGCCCCAGGCAACGACGCCTTTTGACGTTGTTTTTTATCCGGGGTTCATTTCAATTTAAAATTTAATAAAATCCAAGTGTTATTCTGAATAAAAAAAGACATGAGTTGTCGACTAGAAGTCTAAACTACCCCAAAAGGCCTAAACATCTATATAGATAAAAAAGGCAGATAGAATAGATAACTTTACGGATTTCCCCTTTTGTCGCGAGTAAAATACTTCCTCTTTCCCCCTTTCCCGGTACATCCACGAAGCCCCGGGGGCTCGGAGACCACTCTGTAAGATCTTCCCGTCTTCTTCTACGGCAACGTCGCGGCGTCACCCCTCAAAAGGTTGCCATTACCAAAAGGTAACGACAAAATCCGTTCACTATATTTAGCAAAGGACTTATCTTTAAGCATTTTTAAAAGAGTATTTAAAGTAAAAAAGAATTTGATAAAGGAAAGACAGGGTTTGGGAGGTAGGTGGGAAGAGGAAAAGAGAGAGAGACAACCTTCCTTCCTCTTCGAGTCCCCCCACTCACGCCTCCCCCTGACCCCCGCAGGGACATCCCCTCGTCACCACGGCCTCTACACCGTGGTATTCCCCCCCGCTACATCGGGCTGATGATTGCCTTCGTTTTTTCTCTTTCGGAAAGATGGTGCCCCCGCTGGCTGGTTCTGGGGGAAGCTGGGGCAGACCCCCCCCTCCTCTCCTGCACCATCCTCAAGAAAAAGGCCCCTCGCCCAAAAAAGTTTCTGTTCCTCTTCGGCTTCCTCCTCCCGATGATCGCCATCATGGATGCTACTGGGCCCATCTACTAAAAGGGTTTTTGGGGCCCGGGGAAAATATTTTCGTGTTTTGCGATCGGGGCAACTCCCACCCCATGAGGGGCCATAAATCTTGCTTTTTTGCATCTACGCCCCCGCCTGTAACGGCGCCGACATGCTTTAAAGCCACACCCATTAATTCAGTTAAGTCTCACCTTCTCCCCCCTCCCTTCCCGCAGGTACGCCATCACGCCTAAACCCTCCCGCCCGTCCAATAGTCCACGCCCGGCCAAGACGAACCGCCGGTAGGCGCCCAGAGGGCCCCAAGGGAGGACCTGCGCCTCACCGGTGAGCCCACCATCTTCCTCTGCTTCCTCATCTCCCCCTGCCGCTCATGATCGTAAATGTCGCCGACGATGACGTAAGTCGCTCTCAGTGAAACTCTGGAAACACGAATCAGTTTAAATCTTCACGATGTTTTTCACTTTTTATTGCTTTTCTTTTTAAATCATTATTCAAAAATTTTAAGAGCATCACAATGTTTTGTTGTTCTTGTTGCCGCGGGTTGCCGTGCCCTCCCTGCACGTGCGGGCCCCGTGTTGGCCTGGGCCTTGCCGTCGTAAACCCCCTTCGTGTACCCCTGACCCCCGCAATACCGCACGGCCTACCGGGGAAGTTTTTTTTTCCCTCGGAGCAAGGCCGGGTGGGACCCAAAAATTCGCTTTCCCAAAAAAGAAACTCGTCAGCACTTTCTTTACTGATTCCCAAATACCCCGCCTCGACGGGCCCCGGTCACCACCCGTACTCTTTTGCCCCCCTGAGGTGTGAGTCAGCCGCCAAATCTGGCCTCTCCTCCCCCCGGGCCCCCCTAAAGCAGCCGCCCCGCCGCCTTCCTGGAAGGGCTTCTCCCCCACAGCGGCCCCACGACGCGTTTTGGGACCTCCGCGCGAGGGGCCCCGGGTCGCCCCCCAAAGGGGGGCAGAGGCGGAACCCCCCGCCAACAGATTTGAAATGGGTCATCCCCGACGCCTTGGTGATCCCCCCCCCTCCTTCGCCCCCTCCTTCGTCAACAGGCTGCAGAACCCAGGTCCTCGTGCAGCCCCTGAACCCGGCTCCCCGACTATCTACAAGCTCAGTTATCCTCTCTTTGGGAAAAATGACATTCCGTTCCTGACAGAGAATTGAAGACTCCGTCTCCACGCCGGGTTTGGGGCCTCGAGCCGCGGGCTTTTACGTCGGCCAAAACAGCGGCCCCGAGTTTCGTATCGCCAAGGAGACTTCCCCCTTTCCTCGGGCTCTGTTTCGTCCGTCGTGTCCTCCAGGGGGAATCGGGCCGGGACCCCTTTGCCTGCGGCGTCGTCCACGCAAAAGCGTTTGGGCCCAGTGTCGACGACTGCTCTCGTCCCTCGCCTGAGCTACCGAAAGTCTTGCCTCCGCGGCGCGTTTGAAGCCCGAGGGGGGGTGAAATGGAACCTTATTAAAATTCACTAACTCCGGGGGAAATCTCGAATGAGGCTAGCTGCCCTTCGGGGGGAACCCCGAATAAAAACTTTAATTTTTTTTTTTGTTTTTTTTAAAAACGATTATTTGTTTCCGTTTCGCAAATTTTCTTCACGTTTAAAGCGTTTGTTCTGGTGTAGAATGTAGCAAAGGGTTCCTTCTGTAAATTTCACTACGTTTCTTGGAAGGCGAGGAAGAAGCAAAGGACACCACTCGCATTAAAATTTTTTGAGTGTCCCTAAGGGGGTTAGGAGAGTCCGTAATGACCCTTTTTTAACTATAAGGGACAAAGACGTTTTTGAAAAGAAAAGGATGCCGCTTGGGACCAAAAAAATGTAGGTTAATATTTGGATGCTGTAGTGAATGTAAAGGTAAAAAAACGCTGGGTATATTATCTTCTTTTCTTTTTTTTGAAAAACTTGTGAAACCCAGGGGAAAAAAAGAACGTTACTTAGGGCATTTTTATTTTATTTTATTGTATTTTAAAATTTGGTTTCAAAAGATTTATGTTTTATATCGCAAAAGTCGTTTGGAGACAAAAATTTTTATAAATTAATTCCCTGGA
>NC_051428.1:29827696-29829349 GCF_015228065.2 Penaeus monodon | reverse complement strand
TGTGTTGTGTTTTGGGTGGTGTGTGGGTGTGTGTTTGGTGTTGTTTTGTTTTGTGTGTGTGTGTAGTGTGGTGGTGTGTGTGTGTGTGTGTTGTTTTGTGTGTGTTGTGGTGTGTGTTGTTTGTGTGTGTGTGTGTGTGGGTGTGTGTGTTGCGAGTGGTGTGTGTAGTATATATGTTATATATATATATATATATATATATATATATATATATATATATATATGTTTGTGTTTATATATATATATATATATATATATATTATTATAATTATTATATTATATTTTTCTTTTTAACGGTGGGTTTCTGTCTGAGCCGCCGTGGTCACGCATGAACTTATTGTAGTTTTCATGTTGTGGATGCTCATGGAGTGAATACTGGTTAGGGTCCCAGTTTTCTTCCCACGGAAGTGCCGGTGGTACCTTTTTTAGAAATTTCATTCTCTCTATTTATCCGGGCTTGGGCCCAGCACTGACTTGGGCTGGCTTGGCCACCCAGTGGCTATTAGCAATCAGGTGAAGTTTCCTTGGCCCAAAGGAATAACGCGCGGTCGGTGACTCGACCCTCGAATTCAGAATTACCGTCGTACAGTTTTGGGTTTCCACCTCTAACCATTCGGCCAACCGCGGCCTTTTATATTATATACATATATATATATATATATATAATATTAAAATATATAATATATATACCATAAATATACATTATATATTGTATATGTGTATATATACATATATATCCCTTATATTATATGTCAAACCTGTATATATATACAAAATATATGTATATATATCATTATATGTTATATATATATATATATATTATATATATAATATATATTATATATTATATTGTTTGTGTGTGTGGTTTGTGTGTGTGTTGTGTGTGTGGTTGTGTGTGTGTTGTGTGTGTGTGTTTGTGTGTGTTTGTGGGTGTGTGTGTGTGTGTGCGTGTTTGTGTGTGTGTGTAATGACATATATATATACGCATATATGTGTACAACACACACACACACACACACACCACACACACAACACCCCAACACACACACACCATATTTTATAATATATATAAAATATATAAAAATATATATAATATATATTATATTTTATATATATATATGTATTTATTTATTATATTGTATATATATATATATATATATATGTATATATATATATATATATATATATATATATATATGTATATATACATATATATGTGTGTGTATATGTATATATATACACATGTATACACACATATGCACACATATATAGACATATGAAAATGTTATATTCATTACCGTAATTTCTTATAAGGATAATCCATTTATTATTCTGTATAATCCGTCCCTCGATGAAAAGCGGGACATGTTTATAGGCGCTGGAATTGACATTGTTTTTACATATCCGAATACGTTGCGTAATACTTTGGTTAAGCGCAATGCAGCTAGCCGTGCTCTTGAGACTTCTCCCGGTATTTACACTATACGTTATAAGGATTGCCCCAAGTTTTACATAGACAAGACCGATAGAGCTTTTTTGAGAAAAGAATTAATGAACATAAACGTGTTAGATTTACCAGAGAATCAAATGCGTGCTTCGTTCATTTACGTGATGAAGGTCACCAGCTTAACTGGGAAAGCGCTAAATTAATTC
>NC_051428.1:29820196-29822696 GCF_015228065.2 Penaeus monodon | reverse complement strand
TCCTCGACTTCAAATCATCTAAGACTTCCTCGTAGTCCTCATCCAGGTGCGTCCTCATCCACACGTCCGCACAGAGTCGTCCGTGCCCTCTCGCAATCCACGACGTCCTCGACTCTTCATATGGATGCTTTCGGGCGTCGGGCGGGGTGGCATCTTGGTGGAGGCTAGACCTGCGCTGACAAACTCCTGAGGTGACTGGATCTGCGGGCTGCTGCCAGGCGTCCCCGCCCATCCACAGCATCCTGGTGCCAACTGATACCTGTGCTGGCGAGTCCTGATTCATCGCTGGATTTAAGGGTGGTCTGGCAGGCAGCGGGGGGGGGCCACCATCACTCATCATGGGGCGGCTTAACACCTGCTCTGACGAACTTCCTGGTCTGCAGGCCTATGGCAATCATCCACAGCATCCTAAGGTGACCGGTTCTGCAGCAGGGTCCTCCTTCGGTGCTGTCGGCTATCGTCGGTCCGACTGCAATATATAGTCGGGGAACCAGATCATGACACATAAGGGCGAGAAGTAGGAGAAAAAGAAAGCAACAGAGAAGAGGGGTGTTAGTAACCACTAGCCGGTTATTTATAAAAATTGCGGTTTTTATTTTCGTTTTTTTAATCTTCTTCGTCCTTTTTTTTCGTTTTGTGTTTTATCTTCACAAAGATACAGAAGAAAATAGAAAGGGAGACTCATAGCGATCCACATGGACCTGGCTTGAACTACCAACAGTCTCTGATAGATATGAGTAGATAAGGGAAACAACAACGCAATCCCCCAAGGATTTACTTGAACCACTGTCATCACACAGAGAGAAATTTAAATGTAATTTGTACATCATGTACGAGTAACTCATCACAACTGAAAAATTGCGGGCTAAAGAGATAATCATAAACTTTTACACCGGCACTAAGACAAAAACCCAACCCTATTATGAAAAGGGTTTTTCGTGTCTTTTGTCCTATGTGGATGAGTGAGGTGAGTGTTTTGTGTATGAGTGTGTGAGTGACAGCTAGCGTGAAATGAGAGTGAAGGAAAGAGTGACCTCACACAGAGAATGAATCACAAATACAAATATTAACATTCATTAAAAACAAACTGAAGTAAATTACAATGCTTGCTATATAAACTTCTTTCAACTACCACATTGAATTTAACATTTAATGGTTTTGCAGTAAATGTACGCATAAATGAATGGGGGACATGAAAAAACATCCGCAAGCTTTTTAAACCCAAGCAAATCTTCTCGGGGTCAGCAATCTGAACTCCCGAATACATGTCTACTATGCATGTTTATCTTCATCGACGGAGGGGGTCCTATACCCAAAATGCCGTACATTGACTGAAGTGACTCGAGCCAGGAAAATCTATAAATAACCTGATCTCTTCTGCGTATCTGTGATGGGCGCTCCGACTTCCTTTCGGATATTTACAAATCACATGATCACCTGGGAATTACCCAAACATGCTAGCAATTTCAAAAGGGTGAGAAAAGGTGTGATTAATAAGCGAATAAATTTTTCTAGCTTAAACCCTAATCCTACATTAATTAAAAGGACGTAACCGCAGGTCGCACTGATTCAAAGTTGCCGATCGAACGAATAAATTCAGTTTTACCTGTACCTACTTTCGAACGTCAGAGCGCAGATCTATTAGGCATTTACGCAACCCCGGAGTAATATCGGCAATCCTGAGCACTATGATATGGGGGAGTTTCCTATGCTATATTCAATATAATAAAATTTATAAAATTGCGTTAAAACGCTCCGTTCTGCGCCGATAGAACGTGGTCAACAAAAAGCCAATGTAAAAAATACTACAGCTAATCCCCTAGGTTTGACCAAAAAAAGGAAAAGGTCAGGTCAGGTCAAGACTACAACCGACCGACCACAAGCGAAAGAGAAAGCGGGGCCCCGGGTCTGGCGAGGGAAGGAAGAGATAAAATGAATATTTATATATGTATTATATATAGTTTTTGTGTATATATATGGAAATATATACACATATTGTGTGTGGTTTTGTGTGTGTGTGTGTATATGCATTATATGGGAAATGCATTTATATGTGTCTGTATGAATGTGCGTATGTGTGTTTGTTTGTATATGTGTTATAAATAAATATATATACATAATACATATATGCATTTATGATACATATGCATACACACACACACCCATATATACATAAAACACACAAACCCCACACACACACATATATATACATATATAAATTTAATTATATATTATATAATATATATATATATATATATATATTCATGTATAAAAGCTATGACTGAGAATGAATATCTTCACAATACAAGAGAAGTTTTTTACATGTATTTCTGACAAAGACAGTCGAAATCGGTAAAATACATCTCTTGTATTGTGAAGATATCCATTCTCATTCATACCTTTTATACATCTGTCAATATGAATACGGTTCATATTTATATGTATGTGTGTGTGAGTGTATGTAAATGTACAAACACACACACACACACCCCCAACACAC
>NC_051428.1:29802696-29815196 GCF_015228065.2 Penaeus monodon | reverse complement strand
TGTTCCATCATGGCATCTTTTCTGATCTGCTCTTATGCTGTTGCCAAAAAAAAAAGGTTTACATAAGGATATTAAAATATACATACTTAAAACGTATGTTTATATTTTATTCTAGTCATTGGGCCTCCAAAGCACAAGATCGGGAAGGGAAGCAGAAAACTGTTACAGCTTTGTCTTCGTCCTGGGAAGAAGACGTCACTCGCCATAAGAAGTAATCGTGGATGTTGGGCGTCCTCAGGGGTTCTGGGTTTTAAATGAAAAAAAGGGGGGGGTTTTTAAAAAAGAAAAATCCCCCCAATTTATACAATTCGGGAGAGAAAAGAATTCAAGGAGATTAACCTGGGTGGGGTTTCCCTTTAAAAAACGTAAAAAATAAAGGAAAAGGAATTCCCCCAAAGTTACGACAGTAATTGGGTCACCCTTCGGTAATAAATTCCAAAGCGGTTCCAAAAGTTCAATTAACAACCTTACGAAGGAAATCTTTTGGGTAAAAACAGATAAAAAATGAAAGGGGGCCCACGGGCCTATTTTGGATTTAACGCTTTGGGGGGGGATGGGCAATTTTGGTGCAACATATTTTTTTCATTTTGATTTTGTGTTCAATTCCCCAAAGGGTTTTAAATATTTAAATTATTAATATTTTTATTTATAAATTTAAATTATATTTTTAAAAAATCCATTTAAAATTTAAAAAACATATAAAAAGGGTGATTATAAAAAATTTTAAAAACATGTTTTTTAATAAAAAAGGGGAAAGTGTTTTTTTAAAATATACAAAGGTAAATAAAATATTTTTTTTTGTAATTTTCCAAACAGGTAAATTACAATACATTAAACCTACAAAAAATTCTTTTTGTTAAAATAATAGTAAAAAACATTTTGCTATTGGATTTAAACCCAATTGTTATATTTTACAAAAAACTTTGTTTTTATTTTTAATTAAAAGTCCAATAGTTTTCCCCATTTTAACATTGTTTTATTTTATAAGTTTTTGGTTATAAACATTACGGGTCATATATAACATATACTGTGTATATATACATTACAGTGATAATACTTAACGTGATAATATACAATTTCATGGTATTTACAATACAGGGGTTAATAACTTTATAATTTATTATAATATAATGGGGAAAAAAAAAGGGAAAAACTTACTTTTGGCTTTATATAATATACATGTATTATATACATATAATTATAAAAATTTTTAAAAATTCATATATATCTTTACATTAAAATACTAAATGTTTATTAATAAATGTGTTTAATATACATATACATGTGATATATATACATATACATGTGTATATATACAAAAGTAATTTTAACATATACGGTATATAATATCCCAGTTATAAATTACATTATAAATTTAATATAAATAAAGGGGAAAAAAAAAAAGGGGAAAAAATACATTAATTTTTACATAACATTTATTATACATATAATTTTTATTAAAATTTTAAAAAATTTATATAAAAACTATCATTTTTAAAATTTTACTATACATGTGATCTTTACATGTGTTAATATCATATCATGTGTATTTTAAATAAAAAAAACATGTTGATATATCATTTTAAAAAATTATGATTTATAATATTGTGTTAAAACATAAATTTAATATAATATCATTTATATATACTTAAATTTTATAACAAAACTGGTTTTAACATATAATTGTTATAAATATACGTTATTATACATATACATGTGTAATTACATTACATGGTATATATAATATACATGTTATTATAAAATATACTGTTTATAACTATACATGTGTAAATAACTTACATGTGAATATAAAACAAACTGGTAATTCAAATTGTGGTTAATATAAATTTTTAAAACGAAAAATTTATATACATATTGTGTATTTATACATATACATTTGTTTTATAAATATCATGAAAATTATAACATATAATGTGTAAATATACATATCTGTGTTTATATAAATATCTTTATAAAAAAATTAAAATAAATATAAAAATGTGTTTTAATAAAATTGAATATACAATAATTTATATATAATAAAAGTTTTATAAAAAACTTTTTTCATAAATTTTAAAACATATACATGGGGTTTTTTTACAATACATTTTGGGTTTATATACATATATTTTTTAAAAACATATAATTTGGGATACAATACAGGGGTGATTAAAAAATAAAACATTAATTTTTATATATATATATAATATATATATTATTATATATATATATTAATATACTGATATATATACAATACATGTGATATAATAAATTAATGGCATTAATTAATATATATAATATATTATAAAAAACTTATATATTTTACTTAATGTGCATATATTATATATTTATATAATATAAAATTTTAATATAATAAAAAATAAATATAATATATACATATACATGTGTATAAAATTATATATTAAATTTTAATTTAATATATATTTATAATTATAAAATTTTCATTTGTTAAAATTATAATATATATATATATATATATATATATATATAATTTAATTTTAAATTAATTATACTTAATGCAAAAAATTACATATCAGTGCATATATATAATATACATGTGATATATATCCATTTTGTGTTTTTATATATATTAATAATTAAATATTACTTTATATATATATTTCGTGTTTTAATATAACATTACATGTGCATTTATACATCATGTCATATATATACATATACATGTGTATATATACAATACATGTGCAAATATATACAATAATGGCATTTATTATCAAACATTGCATATATAATTAAGCAATATATCATATCTGTGCATTATTACATATCTGTGCATATATATACATATACAGGGGCATTTTAAAACATTACTTTGGCATATAATATACGGGTGCATTATAATACATATACATTGCATATAATACAATACATTGCATATAATACATATACATGTCTTTAATATACATTACATTGCATAATATACTATAATGGGGCATATATATCCCAAATACATGTGCATATATAAATATACAGGCATATTTTTAAATTACGGCTTTTAAAACTTTGTGCATATTAACATATACATGTGCATATATAACATACATGCATAATATACATATACATGTGCTATATATACTATCATGTGCATATATATACATAACATGTCAATATATACATATACAGTGCATATATATACATATACAGGCATATATTACTATCAGGCATAAATTAAATTACAGGGCATATTTTTAATATACTGGGCATATATAACAATAAAAAGGCATATATTACATTACATGGGCTTTAATATACATATACAGGGGCTATAATATATACACTTAAATAAAAATTTTGGGGCTATATATAAATAAAGGGGCTAAAATAATATACATGGCATTATAATATCATGGGCCTATAATACATATACAGGGGCAATTAACATATCATGGCATATATATACATATACTGGGCATATATAACATAACTGGGCAATATATACAATACATGGCATATATTCCATATACATGGCATATATATACATATACTGGGCATATATATAATATCATGGGAAAAAAAAAAAAATATAAAAAAAATAATAAAAACATATACGGGGGGCATTATATACTATACGGGGCAATAATATACATATCATGGGAAATAAAATCATATACGGGCTATATAACATATACATGGCAATATATACTATACATGGGCATATATATACATTACGGGGGCATTATATTCATATACATGGGGCATATATATAATATACGGGCATAAAAATATACTTCGCATATAAAATATTGCAAAAATGTTTAACAAAAAAAAGGGTGATATTTAAATGTTTATTTTTTTGTTGAAAAAGTAAGTTTCTTCGCCCCCCCTTATTGAAATTTCCGTGCGCGTAGGTAGCCTCACCGGGTTTACTCACCCAATAATGTCCTTTTGCCATACCATTTGTTCGAGGGAACACTGGGACCCTCCCTGTGAGTGGGAAAAGGGTTTTAAATTTAAATACGCAAATTCGCATAGCGGGTATATGAAAGTGAACTAAATTTCGTTATGTTTATTTTATCTCTGTTTTTTCAGTCTTTTTATGTATTTTTGCTGACCCCAGGCGCCAGCCCCCGGGGTTTAATCGGGGCAGCGCCAAACTTAAACGCCCGTGACACCGGGGGCCTTTGACACGCTCGCTGGGACGGGATATGACTTGATTTTTGTTTTCTTTGTTTATATTTGTAAATATATATATGATAATTTATTGACATCCTTTTTTACCCCCAAATTTAATGAAAGTGAAAGCATAAAAATAATGAATCAAATAAAAGTTTACAAACAAAAGATCCAAAAGTTATATAAAAAAATACAAATGCATATTTATATGCTTTTTCTTTCATACGCATTTCTATATCACATTTCAACATTTTTTTTTTGAGTGAGTGGGGTAGTGCAACTTTTGCGTTATTAAAAAGGATTTTATATAGATACACATATAGTTAAGTTTATTTTTTATTCTAGTCAAGGGGGCCCCCCAGAGCACAAGATCGGGAAGGAAGCGAAAAACTTTTGTCGGCTTCGTCGTCATCCTGGGAAGAAGACGTCACCCCCCCAAAAGAAGAAATCGGGGATGTTTGGGCGCCTCGGGCGCAGCCCCCTCTGGGACTCCCTCCACGCACACGAGGAGGCCGGGATTGGACCACGCGACACGCCCCCAGCCGCGGCGTCCGGGCCATCAGCAGGATGTACCGGCCACGGGTAAACCAGAGTCGCAGGGCGTCACTTGGGAACCATGGCAGACCTCACGGGGGCCTTTCCGTGATAAAGAGACGCATGATAAACATCCTAAAGGGAACAAGCTCCTCTCCAAGTTGAGACGGTAAGCTGGCGGTCGCCCACCTCAGGTGAGACTGGCCAAGTTTTGGCCCCCTGAGCGGGCTCTTCAACAACAGAACTGTCGAGCTGTAAAACTCAGACCTTGATCGTCCCGTGTCCATCGGAAATCTTTTTGTGAGGTAACAAATCGAGGGAAACCCGCAAGATGCAAACGAGGCCCACGGGCCGTATTTTCACGATCGCCAGGTCCACACACGTTTGGAGAGGGGACTGGGTCTAATTTAGTGGTGTGGGTACATGACACCACTAAATCTTCCCAAAGCAGGTCTAATTGAAAGGACACTTAGAAACACCACAAAGGTAATTTTTTTTTTAGAAGCTGCACATAAATGAAAAGAGACACGTGAAAGCTGTTTTGATTTTTAATGCAATTTTTTACTATGCGAGTAAATTTCTTTGTTGTACCCCCTTTTCTTCCCCCTTTTTTTCGCACACTATATCAATACTTGCATGTTTTAATTTGTTTTTTTTTTGGTAATAATAACATAACTATAATAAAAAAGACACACACAAAAACCACACACACGCACACACACACACACCACACAAATAATATATATATATATATATATATATAATATATTATATATATTTAATATATATTTTATATATAATGTTTGTGTGTGATACATTTTACACACCCCAAAAAAACGCATATAATATTATATATATATAAAAATTTTATATATATTATATATAATATATTTTTAATATATATATAATTATATATGTTGTGTGTGTGTGTGTGTGTGTGTAGTGTGTGTGTGGGTGTCTGCTGTCTGATATGAATATTGCTTTGTACTATATAAAATTTAATATAATACTTTTATTTTTAATATATTTATTAAGTGAAATACATTTTTTGGGTATTTTTTTATCAGTGTAAACATATGTATATATATGTTATATTTTAATATTATACATAAACATATATACATGTATACATAAACATATTACATATTAACATATAATACATATAATATTTTTTTAATTTACATATATATACATAATTTTACATTATATAATATTTTACATATATATAAAAATATATACAATTAAAACATAATATACTATATATACATATAGATACAAATAAATATACAATATATATATATATTATTTATATATATATATTATAAATATATATATATTATATATATTAAATTATAACAAATTATGCATATATTTTCATATTTACAAATTATACATAAAATTTCATAATTTTACAAAATATACATTTTTATACATAAAAAATATTTTTTTTATATACATAAATAAAATAAACATATAGATCGGTACAAAAAAGAAAAAAAAAGTTAATAACAGAATGTAATTTTGCATGGTTTTTTTTAAAAAACCGTTGCCCCAACTAGAATACTGCGAAGGTAAATGTATAAAATCAGCCCATAAAGAAAGTGCTGAGTGGGAGTGTGCGCTAAATTTTTTTTATATTATGTACATGGCACTTCCCTATAATTTATCACACTATATGATTTTACTGTGCATTTGAGAATTTCTTTTTTTGTAATTATAATTCAAAATCGTTTGCTGTAATAATTTATTAATTACTTCGGCAACGTTTGATGTGTCGTTCGCTATATTTTACGGGCTTATTCTACAATACCTATAAGGGTTTTAAGCACTTGTGTGTATGTATGTTATATACATATGGGTTTTTTGTGATGTGTGTGTGAGTCCGCATCAAATATTTGACATTTTTTGAAACAAAATTAACATCGCGAAGTCAGAGGCGGCCTGACGGACGGGGGTTTTTGGGGTTTGGGGTATGGCCAGCCATGGGCTTGCTTTCGCCCCAAAAGGTTTTTTTTTTTATGCAAGACCCCAATGTCTGGAATTGAGTGATTAAACGTAAAAGATTTCCTCAAAATTTCTCAATAACATACAAATTTTACAAAGTGTAACTTTAGTTTAGGCAAAAAACAAGGGGCGAAACAAACTGACCTATACAGAAAAAACCCTTTCACATTAGGACAGCGTCGTTTTTAAAGTGCTAATCCTAGATATGAAGGGATAAAGACAGGGAATTTATAGCATATGAAGGTATAAAGACAGGAATTTTTAGCCGAAAGGCTACTATCACACTGTAGGACCAAGGAAGACTTGCCAAGGGGCAGGGCCATCTCAAGCCAAGGTGATCAAAACTTAGGAACAAACACCAGAACTGAACGGTCTGTGACGACCCCCCGGCATCGCCTTCAACGACACTGTTTTTCCGCCGCCCTTTCATGAAAGGGCCCCAAAGCATGCTCCCACTACGTTATGCTTTTTTTGCAACAGATTCAGATTCGAAAAAAAAAAGCACCGAAAAAGGATTCAAATAAAAAGATTAATTGGTTTTTTTATATCCCCGGGAAATGATAGCCGGGGCTGGACACGAAACTTTTTCCAAAAACCTTTTTGAGGGTTGGGGGTAAGGTTTTCCCTTACTAGACAAGGATATCAAGCATAGATAAATATATTGTTTGCATTGTTTTTTCACAATGGGGCCTCCAAAGCACAAGATCGGGAAGAGAAGCGTAAAGCTGTTTTCGTCTTCGCCTGGGAAAAAGACGTCACTCGCCATAAGAAGTAATCTTGGTGTTTTGGGGTCCTCAGGGCGCAGCTCCCTCTGGGGCCCCTCCACGCATGCACAAGGAGGGCCCGGGTTGGACCAGCAGACACGCCTCCCGCCCCAGGCAGTCCCCTGGCCCAGCAGAATGTACCGGTCCAGCAGATGAAACCCGAGTCAGCAAGGCAGTCCTCTGGGGAAAAAAATGGCAAAACCCACGGGGCCTTTCCGTGATCAAGAAGCATGATAAAATCCTGAAGGGACAAGCTCCTCTCCAAATTTACGACGAGTAATCTGGCGGTCGACACCTTCAGGTGAGACGTGGCCAAGGTTGGGCCACCCGAGCTGGCTGTCCCACAGAACTTTCGAAGACTGTGAAATCAGACCCTTGATGATCCCGTGTCCATCGTGAAACTCGTTTGTGAGGTAACAAATCGGGAGTAACCGCAATGATGCAAACGATGGCCCCGGCCGTATTATACACGAGCGTCAGGTCACACACGCTTTTTGGGGAGGGGACTGGGTCTAATTTAGGGGTGTAAAAATTTTTTATTAAAAATTAATTGTTTTAATAAAAGGGACCCATTAATGAGAACCTTTTTTGGGAACCTACAATATAAAAAAAATTCCCTGGCCATTTGCAAACTGCCCCTTTTTACGGTAGGCATTTTTTGGAACCTGGAAACGACGACAGGGTTGCATGGGACAATACCTATCCAAATGACGACGAAAGGAAGAGTCACCGGTTGATCATCCTACATAGAGTACCTTTTTTACATAAATTTATCGAAACCAAAATTTTATATATATAATTATATATATATATATATATATTATATATATATATAATAGATGATAGATGATAGATAGATAGATAGATAGATAGCTATAGATATAGATAAGATATAGATATAGATAGAATGATGATATAGATATGTATAGATAGATGAATAATTAGATAATAGAATAGAATTTGATAATTAGATATGTATAAAAAGAATAGAAAAGATATAGATAGATAGATAAGATTATATAGATATAGATTAGATTAATAGTAGATAGATAGATAGATTAGATAAGATATAGTATATATATGCATACATAGCATATTATACATACACACACACACAAACCCACACCACACACACCACACACACACCAACACCACACACACCACATATTATAATATATAAAATTTTATATATTATATATTAAAATATAGAAAATTAAAAATATATATATAATAAATTATATATATTTTATATATAATTATTACATACACACACACACACACATATATATAAAAATTTACATATACATATACAGTTACATTATACATACATATACAGATTACATATATACATACATTACAGATATCATATAACATACATAACATATGATTATATATCAAAATATATATTACATCTATATTCATTTATATATATATATATATTTTATATTAATATATATATATATATATACATATATTATACTATCATCTATATCCCAAAACACATATAATATATATACATATAATATATATAAATATATATGTATATATACTTAACGAAATAAAAGAAAGCAAAAAGTTAAGGGGGGCCCCCATATTCATTATCGGATTGTCAGTCGCTTTTAAAATGAAACGGGAACACTAAGGCGTAATTATGTTAATGTCCTTTTGGTTTGTTTTGGATGTGCGTAAGGGTTTTTCCTTATAAAAACTATCCCGATCTTTATCAACTAAAAAATTGCAAGAAAAATTGCCCTACTTTTCCCGAGGCTTTTTTAGAAGAAGAAAAAAAAAATGAAATGATTTCTTTGGGTGTGTTTTAAAACCCCAAAAATGTATATTAAATATTGAAAAGGTACCCTACAGCTATTTCTTGTGGCGAGAGTAATTCTCTGAAAAATTAAAAGGGATTTTCATGAACAATTTGTGTGAAACTAAATTTTTTTTTTCTTAATTTTGGAAAATGACCACTTCAGAAAACAAAGACCGGTTGAACAGAAGAAGATTAATCCCCGTAATACTCTTTAATGACTTTTTTTCAAAAACGTAATTACTCAGGGAGAGCGTCAAAAAGGATACCCACTCCCCTCTTTCATACGGAATTTCACCTTTATTGATATCTACCGGACGGTGTTTTGATATTGATTTCTTTTTTCCCGTCCCCCTGTTATTATCCTTTTATCAAAGTTGCTTCCATTCCCCTTCCCACGAGTTGGAATGTCGCTGAGTTATGTGAATGCTTGTCCCTGTGTTGCCGGGGACTGGGGAACGAAACAAAATTACCAAACCCCGTTTTTGGGAAAGTGCAAGTGTTTCCCTATTAGATAAGAAACTGTACATCGATCTATCTGTTAGAAATTTTTTTTTATTTTTTCAATGACCTCAAAGCACAAATCGGGAAGGAAGCAGAACACCTATATTTTATTCATACATACACGCTCACACACCACACAACCCCAAAAATACAGTCATATATCTATATAGAAGATATATTACGTATGTATATATATATATTTTAGGGGTTTTTATGTACATGTATCCCTATGTGTATTAATATAAGATAATAATAGATAGAAGATAACAAAAGTTTACGTGCGCATGAATTATGCATAATTCTCTCTATATGTCACGTATGTTTTAATTTTACTATTATATATATAATTATTTATATATATATTATTATAAAATATTATATAATATATTTAATATATTATATTTTAATATATTATATTATATATATATATATATATATATTATAATATATATAATATTTTAATATTTATTATAAAATATAATAAAATATAATATATTATATAAATATAATATTTACTGGTACTAAGTGTGTAAAAATTGGGGGGGCCTGTCAACTTTTTCCCTGTTTTAAATCGGCGAGACAAAGGGTGTGTTTTTTGAAAAAACATTTTAGCACTTGCATGAAAGGGTAAAAAAAAAGGGCAAGCTAAAACAATGCATTATGGAGAAAAAATAGGCAATATTACAGTTACCGACTTTACTTTACCCACATGTTGCTATCCTTTTTGAGGGTTGGACGCTAGGGGCAGATCTCGATGCATTTTGCAAGAAGCGAGGCAAACTATGCATAAATTTGTCTCATCTTTGCTGTATAATAGTTTAAGGTAAACCTTAAAAATTTAAAATTTCTTATGCAATTCCATAAAGTGGAGTAAAACTATTAAAACGTTTTAGAGACTTGATTAAAATTTGGCTTTTTGGAAAATGTTCGATCACAAAAACGAATATTCTCTCGAAATCCTTCACATGTTTTTAATACGCCAGAACTGCAACCGAAACAATTAAATTATTACCTTCCATTTTCGTGTACTCTGGACGGTGACGCACGAGCATTAAAAAAAAATGGCCCCAAAAACATCAAGCTAATTCGCCGCCCTGTGGGTTTTTTTAAAAAAAAAAACCCACATTTTTTTAGAAACTAAACTGCCCTTATTTCCCCCTTTATGGGCACTGAGAGTACCCACGCACCGATATTACGCATTTGGTTTATTTTTTTTTTTTTTCATAATACTAATGATTTTTCAGTTTGGGGATACTACCGCATCTTATTAAAAAAATTATCAAATGATCCCAAAATAAAGGGTAAAAAGAGTATCCAAAAAACTAAATAATTTTAATAAATGGGAAACCCAAACAAAACAGGGGGAACAACAAAACAATAAGATATTGATGGGAAAATTATATACAAAAAACGTAAAATAGTAGGTTTTTTTTTTGCGTCTACTCACTTTTTTTTTTTTTTTTTTTTACAAGTTTCGATATGGATATAAGTAACTTTGTATTACCGATCGACCCTACAAAATCTCAAAAATCTGCCTCTCAAGTTAAAACAGGGTCGTGCACCTGGATAGATACTTGGAAAAAAAAAAAAATTGAGGGAAATTTTTTTTTTTTCATCCGTTGTGGTAAAATGAAAAAAAACCCCGAAATTTCAGGATAAATAAGGGAGTAAAACCCAAGATAAAATTGGGGAAGGAAAAGCCCGAAAGTTGTGGGTAACCCAAAATCACAATGAATTTGCATGATAAAAAATTTTTCAAACATTCTGTTTGTATGTAATTTGTTGATGTACCTGGAAAAACCAGCAATTGATCATGACGCCGTGCATGTGCTAAAGAGTAAAAAACCCCATAGCCAAAGAGTCGTTTTTGGGGCATTTGTGCGAGCTACAGAGCCTTCAAAAGTTTACGATATTCGAAGTACTCAGAAAACGTTATATTATATATAATATAAAAATAAAATTTATAATTATATAATATTATATTAATATATATATTTTATATAATATATATACATATATAAAAATTATAATTATAAAACATATAAAATATATTCCTATATAAATATACATATATATAATATATATACATATATTATAATATATATACATATATTATACATTTTATTACAAAATATATACTATAATTTTCATTATATAAATATATATACATATTATATAATATTTTTAAAATTATACAATTAATAAAACATATATATATAATATATATATTTAAAATAATATATATATTATATATATTATTATATTATATATATTTATAAATGTTGGGCACTTTTTTTGGACCTCATCGTAATGTCTGCAAAGCTGATCAGGGGAATAAAAAGAAAAAATTTTAAACTTTCTATTCTTATTTTATGTACTTTTCTCTCTCCCAAGGGCCCCCAAAAAAAACCGAAAATCAGAGGAAATTCAATAAAAAGAAGAAAAAAAAATTTATAATTTTGTAAAATTTGTGCGCCAAACACGACCCTCTCCCGTTCGTTTAGGTTTTGTTTTCCTTTTTATTAACCACCAAGACTTAAAAAAAAAAAGTATGTTTCCCCCCCAAGTATCTTAATGTTCGAAGTTAATCAGATTATGTATAATTATGTGTTTTAAGATGATGGATAAACAGAGCTGTTTGGTTATTTTTATCCTAAAGTTCGTAGTAGCAGTAGTTTCCTTGCAACATCGCTATCCACATAGACGGTACCATAATGTAAAGCTCAGTATCA
>NC_051428.1:29796416-29802596 GCF_015228065.2 Penaeus monodon | reverse complement strand
ATATATATTATAATATAATATAATATAATGTTATGTATATATATATATATATCATATATCTTATTACATATATATATATGTGTATATATATATGTTATAGTATATATATATATAACTATATATGTTTATATATATTATATAATATATATATATATTATATGGGTAGTATATACATATATATGTGTGTGTATATGTTATATATACACATTATCCAACATATGCACACATATATAGACATGATGGAAATGTTATATCATTACGGGCGTTAATTCTTATAAGATTCCATTTTATTATTCTGTATATTCCGTCCCCGATGAAAGGCGGGACTGTTTATAGGCGCTGGAATTACAATTGTTTTTACTAGCCGAATAACGTTTGCGTAATACTTTTGGTTAAGCGCAATGCACTAGTCCGTGCTCTTGAGACTTCTCCCGGTGATTTACACTATACGTTTAAGGATTGCCCCCCAGTTTTTACATAGACAAGACCGATAGAGGTTTTTTGAGGAAAGAATTAATGACATAAACTTTGATTTACCAGAGAATCAAATGGCGTGCTTCGTTCATTTACGTAGATAGAAGGTCACCGCTTAACTGGGAAGCGCTAAATTAATTCGGAAATCACCAAATTCGTACGAAAGAAAAATGCTGGAATCCCTATTAATAGAAAAATAGATCTAAATTTTAACTTCCCAGACTCTTCGACCTTGACCCTCTCCGGCCGGGACCTGATTAGCTCATTGTTCGTTCTCCTCCTACCAATTCTTCTTGTCCAAATTCTTTCTTTAGTCTCCGAGTTAGTACAGTGTCGGCCTCATCCGGGGGTCGGCGGTTCGCGCACCCCGCCCTAGGGCGCGAGAGTTGCATATTGTCGCCTGAGTTACTGCGTTGCTGGGCACCACGGCGGGGTAAGTACTAGGTTCAGCCAGAGTCAGCAACAGCTGACACACGTGAACGAGTCGGCATTAGTCGACACAGGCCGGGGGGGCTCCGCCTCTATGGGCATAGTCCGGGCGACGCTAAGCTTCGCATATCGGACTTATCCTCTCCTTGTAGCTAATTTCGGTTTATTTTCGTCTGAAGAGGACTCGCGAACAGTTTGAAACGTCACGATTTAGTTTGCATTCCTTACTGGCAGTTGTTTTTCCTTTTCATCTTTGTGTACACGTTAATGTGTTTGTGTCATAAGGTAATATTTTTAGCACCGGACTCCTCGACGCGCCTTGACAGGGCGCTGACGCGAAAGTAACTCAGCCCAGGAGTGCTCTCGAGGTCAGGTGCCTCGGGCGGCGGTCTTGAAGCGAGACTCTTGAAAAAATATACTCTGCACAGTGCAATATATATATATATATATGATATATTATATATATATAGTTATTATATAATATATATATATATATATATGTGTGTGTGTTGTGTGGTGTGTGTGTGTGTGTGTGGTGTGTGTGTGTGTGTGTGTGTGTGTGTGGTGTGTGTGTTGTGTTGTTGTGTGTGTTGTGTGTGTGTGTGTGTGTGTGTGTGTGTGCGTGTATATGTGGCGTGTGGCCTGTGTGTTTCTCATAATGTGTAACCTTGTACGTATCTGACCGAAAGATATTACAAATGCTAATTTTCTGTGTTATATAAAGTCCCATGTTCAGTTATTTTCCCTTTTTCATGCTCCAGGTGAGTTTGTTTGTTTCGAGCAGCAGAGATCCTTGGACCAGGTGACGATGCACTCTGCTGCAGGGGAAGATTTCCGGGTGTAGAGGCCGCTGGGTAGTTCAAGAAAAGGGCACCGAGTTTAGGGTGTCCGGAGTATGAAGGTATGGTGCAGTTTGTGCACTTTGTATGTTTTGTGTGTATATATATGTTTTTTTTTTTTTTTCAGTCTAGTGGGCTTTCAGATGACACTTTTGGCTGATGATGTTGGCTTTAGATGTTAAATGTTTCTTGCAAAGCTAAAGAAAAAAATGGATGGCTACGATTCCTTGCGTTTGGAGGTCCCCGAACTTGCCAGACGCACAATATACAGGCAGCACCCCATAATTCTTCCAACACTGTTACGTCCCTAAATTGTCCCTCAGCACCGTAGCGCTGACAGTCTCGTATCACTACAGGGCAAATTTCTCCTTAAACATACGCAGCCGTTACGTCAGGACCGGACTACACAACGCTTAGACTTACGAACGCCGCTGGCACTTGGTTTGCCCTCCGACAAAGTCCATAAGTTCAGGCCTCTGCCACAAGAGGAAGGGCGCACACACAGGATTTGTGACCGCGAGATCACACTGTCAAGCCCCTCTCTCTCAACGCCACGCCCCAGACTATCTCGTTTGCAATAGATTGTCAAGGTCTATCAACTTGTAACAATAACTTGTGTCAGACGTAGTAGTTAGCGTAGGAAACCCAACACCGTATCTGTTGCCTCTCCCTGAGGTAGGAAGAGGAGTATCCGCCAAGTGAAGCCGGAGGTTGCGGGGAAGAGAGAGAGAGAGAGAGGAGGAGAGAGAGAGAGAGAGAAGGTGAAGTGTGAGTGGAGAGAGAGAGAGAGAGTAGAGGACGAGAGATACTGATACAGGAGACTAGAGCCAGAGACAGAGAGACAGAGACAGTGAGTGAGAGAGAAAGAGAGAGAGAGAGGGGAAGGAGGGTTTGAGAGGGAGGGAGAGAGAAAGATACAGAGAGACAGACAGACAGACAAACAGAGACAGGGGCAGACAGATGTTTAAAAAAGTATCGCTATTTAAAAGTTAGACCAACAAATAAAGTAAACATCTTGAGACTGCATGAAAAGTGGCTTTTTCGGTGGTTAACCACTCTCGGTTATGCGAGCCAGGCTTCATCTTCTCAATTAGCTTCATTTCTCTTATACATACTTCTGCGTGAGTGTAGCCTATATACATGTGTGTGTGTGTGTGTGTGTGGTGTGTGTTGTGTGCATATATATATATATATATATATATATATATATATATATAATCTTATATATATATATATATATTTATATTGTGTGTGTGTGTGTGTGTGTTGTGTGTGTGTGTGTGTGTGTGTGTGGTGTGTGTGTGTCTGTGTGTGTGTGTATAATCTCTATATCATCTCTATATTATATATATATAGATATATAATATCATACTATTATAATACTTATATTGTTATATGATGTCTATTATATTATGTATATAGATATATATATATATATTATATATTAGATATACTATATACATATATCTATATGATATATTATATATATATATATATATATATTATATATATATGTATACTGTTTATAATATATATATTAGTCTATATATATATTAGTTATATACTATTTTATATTCCTATATATATTCTGAAAGGCCCGCAGTGGCGCGAGTGGTTGAGCATGCCATTCGGACTCAAGACTGTCAGCGACTGCTAATCTGTTCGCGGGTTGTCGAGTCACCGACTGCGGCGCGTTGTTCCCGTTCCCTTGTGCAAGGAACTTCACCTCGATTGCCTACCTAGCACTGGGTGGCCAAACCAGCCCAAGTCAGTGGCTGTTCCCCGCAAGCCCGGATATAAAATGGAGAATGATTACCATAAAAGGTAACCGGCACTCTGCCGTGGAAAGGAACTGGGCGCCTACCACGTAGTCACTCCAAAGCATCACAACATGAAACTACAATTAAGTATCATTTCTGTTGACTCCTACGGCGGGCTCAAACATGTAACCTACCATAAAAAAAAAAAACAAAAAAAAAAAAAATATATAATTATATATATGTATATATATATTATATATATATATATTATACTATATTATATCATATATATACATATATGTATATATTATATATATATATGTGTGTGTGTGTGTGTGTGTGTGTGTGTGTGGTGGTGGGGTGTGTGTGTGTGTGGTGTTGTGTGGTGTGTGTGGTTTTTTTTTGTGGTGTGTGTGTGTAGACGCACACATATATATTTGAACACACACACACACACACACACGCACTCACGCACGCACACACACACACACACACACACAACACACACACCACACACACACACACCACACATATATATATATATATTATATATATATTATATATATATTATATATATATATATTATAGTATTGTATTTTATTATGTTTATTTGTTATTTATATATATCGACATTAAATACGCATATACTATATATTATATAATATATAATATATAACAACTATCATAACAATAAATATATTTATGTGTGTGTGTGGTGTGTGTGGTGTGTGGCTGTGTAGTAGTGTGTGTTGTGTGTGTGTTGTGTGTTGTGTATGTGTTGTGTGTGTTGTTAGGCCCAGTGGTTAGAGCCTGACTCCACCATATGGTCCCGAGTTCAATTCCCCGTCGAGTCGTAAAAATGCTGCTCTTATGCTCGCTCGAGGCTATCTCACGGCGAGAAAGTGTCGTCTTGGAGTCAACGGGTGTATAGGGGAAGTTTGGCGCCGTGTGTGTGTTGATGGCCGAACCGCGGTTGATTAGGACTGGATCCAATAGCAGGGTCGAGACTGCCAAAAATCCTTCAAAAGTGAATAGAGGCCGCGTTTCCTGTAGTGAAATGGCTGTTAAAAAATAAAAAAAAAAAAAACTAAAATAAAAAAAAGGGGAAAAAGAAATCCCATCTATCATAGTATTAAAGTATATACTAGTATATATTAAAGTATCATATAAGTAACTATAAATATCTTGGTGGTGTGTGTGTGGGTGTGTTTTGCTGTAGTGGATAATGTTGAAAAAATAATAATAAATAATATAAAAATATAAAAATACATATAAGATAATATATATATATATATATTATTGTGTGTGTGTTGTGTTTATGTATTTATTATATATTTATATATTATATTATTATAATATTTGATATTATATATATGATATGTATTAGTATATAGTTTTATAATATAATATGTCTGTTATGTAATTATTGTGTTTATATGAATTGTATTATATAGTGTATATATATATATTTATATATATATATTTATTATATATTTATTTTTATTTGTTTGTTTTTTTGTGTTTGTGTGTGTGTGTGTTTGTGTGTGTGTGTGTGTTGTGTGTGTGTTGTGTGTGTGTGTTGTGTGTGTGTTTTGTTAATATTATATATACATATATATTACATATACATATATATGTTGTGTGTATGTGTATATAATATATAGTGTATGTATATATTATATATTATTTATATATTTTATGTATATATCCTTGAGCACAATGGTGAACAGAGGGTAGTTATTTATTAACGTGGTCTTTATTAGGAGTCGTAAACATATAAGAACACACGATACAATTGTTTTGTGGGTAAGGTGGTCAGTTAGGTCAGCCTGCCTGGTGGGGAGGGCTAGGCCGCTAACGCTGTCGTGGCGACGAACTGAAGGGTTCAAAAATCATAACCTCTTCATACTACACCCACGCTGATGATGGTGTTTTTTTTGGGACTTATCACTAAACACCATGTGGTCACTGTAACAAATAGACTTGTATAGCTATATTGCTGCACCAGTCTGTCACCTCCCTCGGGTCCTTTGATTTTCCTCAGGGTGACCAATTTCGTTGTACTCCGAACTTTTTGTCGGTGGCTGCTCTTTGGTCACCTGCATCCTCCGGTCCTGGGTAATCTGCCTCCCCGATGTCCTGCACAGTCCTAAAGGGTCATTAGACAGTCCTCCTTGATCAGAACTCCATCATGATGTTCTTTGTCTCCTGCCAGGTGGCCCACCAACGTCCACGTACTCGTCCAGCCATCTCGCTTATCACGTCGCCGAACTTCATGGATCTTCGGGCGTCGGGGCTGGGGTGGCATCTTGGGGAGGCTGAGACCTGCGCTGAACTCGGGTTGACTGGTCTGCGGCTCTTCTGCGCGTCCCTCATCTCACACATCCTGGGGCAACGTCCCTGTGCTGCGAGTCCTATTCCCGCTGGATTTAGGTCGTTCCTTTGCTAGGCAGCCCCATCACTACATCTGGGTCCTTACCCGTCTCACAACTTCCTGGTCTGCAGGCCTATGGCAATCATCCACAGCATCCTCGGTGACTTCTGCATCATTGGTCTCGGGCTGTCGGCTATCGTCGGTCCGACTGCATGACTGCTCGGGAGAACCGGATCATCACATAAGGGCGAGAGTAGAAAAGGAAAGGCATCGAAGAATCGGGGATTAAACCACTAGCGAGTTT
>NC_051428.1:29781416-29786416 GCF_015228065.2 Penaeus monodon | reverse complement strand
AATTTTAGGTAAATCGAACCTAGATACGATGAAGTTCCTTGGGCAAGGAACTTCACCTCGATTGCCTATTTAGCCACTAGGTGGGCAAGCCAGCCCAAGGCAGTGCTGGTCCCAAGCCCGGATGAATAGAGAGAATGATTACCTGAAAGTATCATGCTGTGACCACGGCGGCTCAAACATGAACCTATCATAAGGCCGCGGTGGCCGAGTGGTTAGAGCATCAGACTCAGGACTGTCACGACGGCAATCTGAGTTCGAGGGTTCGAGTCACCGGCCGGTGCGTTGTTCCCATGGGTAAGGAACTTCACCTCGATTGCCTACCTAGCCACTGGGTGGGCAAGCCAGCCCAAGTCAGTGCTGGTCCCAAGCCCGGATAAAATAGAGAGAATGATTACCTAAAAGGTAACACCGGCACTCTCCGTGGAAAGGAACTGGGGACCCTACCACGTACTCACTCCAAGAGCATCACAACATGAAAAACTACAATTAAATATCATGCTGTGACCACGGCGGCATATCAATATCAATGCGGCATTGCATTATTCCATCTTTCATAAAATATACCTCGGTACTTCTGACTTCGGATTTGAATTGCTAAATCAATTTCCACCGAGTGCCCACGGGGAGTGAGCGTAAAACTTCGCTATCATTACTCAAGTATGAGTAGATAGGTAATGTCTATGGAGCTAGTAAGATCCTAGTTGCACACTCCTTTTAGTGGGTCGTGTGGCATGGTTGGTTTAGCACTGGCCTCCGGTTTCATACCCGGAGTGACCTAGGTTCGAGTCCTGGTCAGGGAGGGTTGTAATTTATCGTTATCAATGCGGCATTGCATTATTCCATCTTTCATAAAATATACCTCGGTACTTCTGACTTCGGATTTGAATTGCTAAATCAATTTCCACCGAGTGCCCACGGGGAGTGAGCGTAAAACTTCGCTATCATTACTCAAGTATGAGTAGATAGGTAATGTCTATGGAGCTAGTAAGATCCTAGTTGCACACTCCTTTTAGTGGGTCGTGTGGCATGGTTGGTTTAGCACTGGCCTCCGGTTTCATACCCGGAGTGACCTAGGTTCGAGTCCTGGTCAGGGAGGGTTGTAATTTATCGTTATCAATGCGGCATTGCATTATTCCACCTCTTTAACATATATTCTGAAACAATTATGAGAGGTGCTCTAGAGAATTTTGAAGGAACTGTAGATGTTGGAGGGTACGCGGATGATATAGTTTTGGTTGCCAGCAGTATCACTGAACTACAACAACTAGATAAAGTTAGAGAAGCAAGCGAAAAGGCTGGCTTGTTTCTTAATGCCAAGAAAACTAAGATCATGAAGATTCAAAGATAACCGGCAATGAACAATGATGAACATGTTACAATCAATGGAATGATTGTGGAAAATGTGAAAGAGTTCACTTATCTCGGAGCTGTTTTGACAAATACATATGATGATTCACCGGAGATAAAAAGAAGAATTGCCATTGCCAAAAACGCCACAGTTGCTCTCAGTAACATCTGGAGACACCGAAGCATTACCTTACGGACAAAGCTGAGGTTATTGAACTCATTAGTTTTCCCAATTGCATCATATGGTTCTGAGTGTTGGGTGCTGAAGTAGACAGACAAGAAAAAGATCAATAGTTTTGAAATGTGGTGTTACAGACGAGTACTAAGTATTAACTGGACAGAAAAGAAAACGAATGATAAAGTGCTGAGAAAAATAAATTTTAAAGACCGGCTGTTGGACATCTTGAACAAAAGGAAACTAAAGTTTATTGGTCATGCAATGAGAAGTAAAAGTATTGAGAAAAACTTGCTGACAGGGATGGTGATAGGAAACAGAAGAAGAGGCAAACCGAAGACAAGACTAAGCGACAACATCAAAGATATTTGCAGGCTGACGATGGTACAAGTGGAAAGAAAAGCGCAAGATCGAGTTGAGTGGCGAAGGATGGTGGAGAGGTCCACGGCTGCTCAAACATGAGCATACCGTTATTGATGATATATTTCAATAATAGTAGGTTCATGTTTGAGCCGCCGTGGTCACAGCATGATACTCAATTGTAGTTTTCATGTTGTTGTGATGTGTGTGTGTGTGTGTGTTCATATATATACAAATATGTGTGTGTGTGTGCGTGTGCGTATGCGTGTGTCTGTGTGTGCCTGCGTACGTGCGTGCATGCGTGTGTGTGTGTGTGTGTGTGTGTGTGTGTGTGTGTGTGTGTGTGTGTGTGTGTGTGTGTGTGTGTGTGTGTGTGTGTGTGTGTGTGTGTGTGTGTGTCTGTGTGTGTGAGTGAGTGAGTGTGTGTGTGTGTGTGTGTGTGTGTGTGTGTGTGTGTGTGTGTGTGTGTGTGTGTTGTATGTGTGTGTGTGTGTGTGTGTGTGTGTGTGTGTGTGAGTGAGAGAGAGAGAGAGAGAGACAGAGAGAGAGTGTGTGTGTGTGTGTGTGTGTGGAGTGAAGGAGAGAGAGAGAGAGAGAGAGAGAGTGAGTGAGTGAGAGAGAGAGAGTGAGTGTGTGTGTGTGTTCACCCCTGCCTTACTTACCCTTCAGCCTCCTCCTTCCTTCCCTTTCTTTCACTCCTTTCCTCCTCTTCCTTCCACCCCTCTATCCTCTTCCTTTCCCGTATACCTCCTTTTCCTTCTCCTTCTCTTCTTTGCCATCTCTTCTCCCCTCCTGGTTCTCCCCTTCTCCCCGCTCCTTTTATACCCTTCTCCTCCCTTCCTCCCTCTTCCCTTCCCCGGATTACGTTGCACCCCCCCCCCCCCACTTCAAAAAAAAAATGCAAATTGCGAATTTTAACAGCCAGGCAAAGTAGGGACGCGCTGGCTTGCAACAGGATCCAGAGGGTCGAGTTGCACACTGCAGTGACTATGAGTAGGTCAAGAAGGGAAGGGGGAGAGGGAGGGGAACTGGAGAAATGGAAGGATGGAAGAGGGACAGGAGGCAGGGGGGGAGGTAGGGAAGGGGGGGGAAGGGGTCGGGAAGAGGTCCAAAAGGGGTAGAGGCAGGGGATGGAGGAGGAGGATCAGCGTTAGGGAAGAGGTGAGAAAAGGAAGAAGTGAAATGACTGGAAGAGGGAGAGGAAGAGGTTGAGGGATGGGGAGAGTGAGAGGCAAGGAGGCAGCACGGCAAGACGAGGTGGATGGGGAGGGGACAAGGAAGGGTGAGTGGAAATCAGATCAGAACGGAGAAATTAACGTGACGAAGATTATAAATATAACAATAAGAGAGACAAGAAAATGACACAATGGACCTCGAACAGAGAAACAACGTGAAGTGAATGGATCGCAAAGCATGAGGAGCGTGGATCAGCCTGACCCGTGTGAAATATGTGGAATGTATAGACCTGTTTGAAATGCGATGAACGGAGGGACATGAGTGAGATGTTAAAGTGCAATGATAAATAGGTGGAAGTAAAGCTGACTTGATCCTTTTGTTTATTTGTATGATGTAAAAATAAGGTGAAAAATGGCTGGAAACAAATCCAGAGATTTACGCGTGGTACTTATTACCAGTTAATACGCTTTATTAGTTTAACTGAAATATTATATTAAAGAGATGAAAAATGAATATCAGAATTGGCCCTTGTCTAAACTATTGTTGCCTTTTGCGCTTTGGCATTAAATTTATATTCCTTATCACACAATAGTCATATATATGTTAATGCAATATATGGATAACAGTCAAGGATAATAGACAAAAAGGCACCAGTAAATTCCGTAATTAAGTACATTTGGCAATGTACCATAGTGCTCCAATTATGCCAGGGTGTGAAACAGGCAGTGGTAAAGTGCCATACTGTTCGTTTGGAAGAAATTTGCGAAAAAGGCCTCTGGAATGCATAATAGATGAACAAACTTATATGGTCTGTATGAAAGTTACAAATATTCCAAATATGAATGATGTATGCATGTATACAAAAGAACACTTATGAGTTACCACATTCGCAACACTGTCAAAAACTAATTCAATACACTCTAAAAGAATAGAATTTTGATTACAAACATTTAACGCTCATTAATGAAAACCATTCGATGACCTTAACCAACGGCTTGTGTTTTTCCAAGTAATTGGAGAAACTAATCTAATTCCTCATGTGAATCTAATTCGCCTTAACTGAATGATATATACCCAGCACACTCGCTCTTTGTTCTCATTATCTTCTTTTTTGTCTTTAGTTTTATCTTTTAGAGGAATTTAATGTTCTAGTAATTTATACTTGATGGGTGGTTAGATGGAAACGAGAGAGGCAGAGGTCGCTTGTTCCTTAGTTACTCGAAATTGGCGGTTGGGGATCATGTGATGAGCGGGGGGGGGGGGGGGGAGAAAGAGACAGGAAGGCTATATTTCTTTTCCACTTTCTTCCCCTCTTTCTTTCTTTTGTTTTCTTTTTGTTTTTTCCCTCCGCCTCCCCCTCCCCCCTCTCTCTCTACACACACACACACACACATATATATATGTGTGTGTGTGTGTGTGTGTGTGTGTGTGTGTGTGTGTGTGTGTGTGTGTGTGTGTGTGTGTGCGTGTGTGCATAGGTATACATACATAATAAATTATGGTAACTGTCTATTCATCTGCCATAATGTCTGTCTGAAATCCTGCCTCCCCCCCCCCCCGCCCCTTTTCCCGTCACACTTAAACGAGTCTCCCCATAGCCGCAGCCAACCACAACACACTATGAAGCCCCTTCATCAAGAAAGTCACGAGGTAGGTTCTCCTAAGCTGTGTTGCAATATGACTTATGCAACGTGCAATCTAGTTGATAACTCCGTATTTTTTCATTTTATTGGCCACATTTTGCGCGACTTGACAGGGTTGAGAGAGAGACACTCACAGGGATAAAGATTTTCATCTTTGCTGCGACAGGGTCATTATCATTTGTAAGTTCGTGTTCTTTGATTGTTCAATCCGCAGTCTCATTAAGTTCATGCAATTCAGCATGCAAGAATACACGTACAGGCTTACGCACACATTTAGACAGGCACATATACACTGTATG